>NC_142200.1:37544362-37844362 GCF_049639895.1 Pseudopodoces humilis | reverse complement strand
ATAAGTGCAAAGAGGGGACAATAGTAACACTCTCTCACAAAAATAACCCCTCCTAAATCTACTGAGACCTCAAATAACTGCAAATTCCTTCAGAGGTAGAAAAAACCCAAAATAAATTCTTACTAGCTAGATTAGTTTTCTATGTACTTCTATCAGATGGTGACCAGGAATGAAAGCACAGCCTGAAGACCAACATGTGCAGCATAAAATCACGCAATCATTTAGGCTGGAAGAGACCTTTAAAATCATTGAGTCCAACTCTAAATGTAACACTTCAAAGTCTTCCAGTTAACCATGGTTGTGTCTCCCTGAATGCTTCAAGTCTCTTAGGCAAAGGCTTCAGATGCCAGGAAACATCAGGAGCAGGGAAGTCACATGCCATCATGTCAGCACTCCCTTCAACCACAGCTGTTACAGGTAGGGCAGATTTCCTGATACAGCTGCACAAACTTCGATTTACCAGAGTGCCCAGGCAGGTTCATGTTAACACTATTGAGACATACTGGGGAGACTGTCTCCAATCACAGGATGATAATGAAAACATATTTCTCCAATCAAGGTCCTTCACATACCTATTCCAAGATGAGTTTTTAAGGTAAATGCCACCATTGTGGTTTTCACACCTAAATACTTGTCTGTACCTTTTGGTCACTCAGGAGTAAAAAACCCACAAAAACTTTACCCAGACTTGAGAAAAGAAGTTGATTCTGAGTGTCTTTTCAAATTCTTCATCTGTAAACTCACAGAACTTTTTCCCGATCATTATGCCAACATTGTTGATTAGAATAGTAACATCCCCAACTTCTTTTCTAACCTGAATTAAAGGAAAAAAAAAAAAGAGAAACAGAAAGCTTTAGAAGGTATCCTTGCCTCTTGTGCTTCATTTATGAAAATGTTTAATAATATTTGCAATAATCAATATTTATGAAAATGTAAGTATGCAAGAACTGTTGTATTGCATCAGATCAAAGGTCCATCTAAGCCGCTCAGCCCTTGTCTCATGGTGGAAAGCAATGAAAAAAGGAACTGGCCTCTAAGGTCTCCCACATACTCAACTTTTCACATGCTGCAATATACCCCTCTTTTGAGGGGTATAAAATATCTATATCATCGTTTTTAATATATCCCAGTGATTCTCCCCCCTTCCCTCCTCCCCAAGTTTCTGTAATTGCTCCCTGAACTCCAGAATACTTTCGACTTCCACAAAAAACCAAAGGTAAACATTATGCAGCTTTAGTGTGCACCATGAGCACAATTTAACTGCAATCAGAACATTTCCAGTCCCCAATTTTTGGTATTGTGAGAACCTGCATTCCTCTGCTAAGCCTGCTCAACCCCCTTTCCATATAACTTCTACTGAACTGGAAAGAATTCAGCTCAGATAAATGGGGGATACAAATCCTCTGAGCACAATAGCATCTACCATAAAATACACAGATAAAATCATCATTAGCTCCATTTGGGTTTGTTTTCAAAAGATTTTGTGCCATGATTTGATTTATATCAAAGCAGATGGCCAAGATTTACTTATAGTATGAAGAATCAGTCTCAGATTTCTCTGCTAAAGGTGGATGATTATCTGGGGTCTCAAAATTATATTATGACTACAAAAACATTAAAATTCCACATGTGCTGCTGTCTGGCAATTTGGAAACAGGTGATCGGATCTGGTGCCTCAATATCTGACCTTCCTTTGGCTCTCTCAGGGAACCTTAGCATACAGTGAAGATTTGTTTGATATTTCTCCAGCTGTGTCAGGCTTAGGCCTTCTCATTGACAAGCAGGGCTCAGATACTTGCACCTTTCCACCTGCATAAATGAATGCAAATCTAGACGCTGTTCAGTATGGCAGGAATGCTCAATTCTTCCTTTGAGGAACACATCTGTACTTTCTCTCCCTACTCTTTTAACTGCTGTGTCAGTCCATATGATGATCCTCTTTTTAACATGACACCTTATCTTCACCAACAGCAGCATTTTATTTTCCATGGCATCAGTTGTCCTGTTTACTCACTACTACAAAATATGTGTGAAGCTTGGTTTCTATTTAGAAAAAAGTCAAGCTGATTATTCTACATTATGTATTTTTTAGGTGTTTGCTAATTCTTCTGTGAACATAATTTATACTAGTTTTCTGTAAGACAGGTTCATAGTGTGTTTGTGTCCTCTCAAGTGCTCTTTAGGACTGGCATATTTACTATGCTTTGTTCCTTGATCATCTTTTATAGCAAAACACACATTCTGCATTTCTAGCCCACCAGATCCATGTCCTTCAGAATTCCCAGGTGGACACTGCTTGTACCTGAAAATTAGTTGTTCATTTTACCAGTTTGCTCTAAAACCTCTTCTTTAGAGACTTCAATGGACTCTTTTGTTTCCTAAAAACAAAACTTACATTATGGGAAAATACTTATGCTTTTTTGGCAGTGAGTATACCGAATAAAACAATTTGTTTTCTCTTCTGTGTCCAACCTCAAGACTTTTCATATTGCCAATCAGAAATTTGCAGGTTTCTATGAGTAGAGGAGGCTCAGAGTTGAAAAACTCTTCATCTAAGAAAATTTCTGTCTCTGTCAGGACCGAACAATACATGCAAATATCTGTGAATATGTTGTTAACATTAATTTGACACCTTAACAGCAATTTTAAAATTTTGAACTGCTCTTTAAGGTGCTGTTGGCAGGTCAGTTTGTGCACTTCAGAATAGTGTTTGCAGATTTGTGCACAGCAAATTCCACAGGCTGAAGTCCTGTGCCTGATTTGGTTAATGTGTTTGGAGATCAAAAATTACTGGGGGCACAAAACAAACTTTTTGAGACTCTGCTGAAATAAGAGCAAACAAATAATTTCAAAATGTTTTTTTATTTTTTCTCTACAGTGTGATTGAGCTGTGGCCCATGTACTACTTGCAAGTATGTGTAGAAGAAACCCTTGCTGATTTGCAAGCATGAGAATTGCAGCTCCAAATACTTACAGACGCTGAATCCAACTTACCTTTTAGAAGTACTTTTCCTCAAGAACATTTCTTGAGGAAAAAAGGCGTTTCAAACTTTCATAACCTTGCTCAGAAAGACTTAATCTGATTTGGTTAAAATAAAAAACAACAACCACAAAACAAAGAGGCAAGCCCACCCATGTCCCCACCTTTCCACCTAGAACTCATTGAAAATCAATGTCATATTTCAAGTCTATTCTGAAACAATCTATCAACACTCATATCATAAAATAATTTAGCTAATTTCTCTGATTATGCCTTCAGACACAGAATGTCAAAGATGTGACGTGAGAGTCATGTATGTAAGCACATACATTGAGAATCTGAGAATTTAACAGAAGTTTACAGTTGGATGAAGTTGCAGTGGATAACTGGATTATAAGTGAAGTTCAACTGGGAAGCATTTTCAGACAGTTGAAGGAAAAGTAAAAATTAATTATGTTAATTTAGTATCCAATTTCTGAATAATAATAATAATAATAATAATAATAATAATAATAATAATAATAATGATGATGATGATGATGTAATGGTTTACAAAGTGAGTCAGCACAGCAGAAGAATTCTATTGAAAATGGAGCTCTTCTTTACCTTATTTTCCGCCTGTATTGATCAAAAAAGGATCATCAGTTTGACTGGAGACCAGCCACATCCTAATGACACATCTGAAAACATTACATCCTGCATCACCCTTAGAGAGCTACAGTTTCCTAAACAAATAGGCAAAGGAAATAATCCTCCTTTTACAATATCCACTGATTGTTCTTTTATTTTTAAATAATTTATTGATATCTTAAAGAAATTATAAAGCCTAAATAGGTTAATATATGGAGATAATCTCTGCTGCATGTTTTACCATACTCTTAATCCAAACACTCCCATCTCACAGTGAAGAGTAGAAATGGATAAATCTCAACAGACCTGATTAAAACCAGTTACTTTGTTGCAACCATAGTTTAAATTCCATCTAGAAACTATTCAAAAGGAGAAAGACATTGTTCTACATGATTATTTCCCTCCATGAAATAGTATGATTTCTAAAAAAAACAATAAATTCAATAGGATATTCTATCAAAAAGAAGCAAAAATACACATCTTACTTTGTCTGCCTGTTCATAGACATCCTCCCTACTGCTGCAGTCACAGTGGTAGGTGAACACCCGGTTGGCTCCATTTTGTTGGGCTAATCTGCTTGTTTCTTTGTTGCCTTCATCATCGATGTCCCAAAGAACCAAGGTTACTCCCAAGGGAGCCAATTTTAAGGCAACCCGCTTTCCAATTCCATTTGCAGAGCCAGTAATAAGTACTATTTCACCAGCAAAACATTTTTTGCGTAGAGGAGATATAGAGAACATGTTCTCCATAAGTAAAAAAAAATAAAATTTCACATACTGTAGTAACTTCCGGATGCATCTGAAGTTGAACATGGTTTCTTGTGTCCAAGCACCACTCTTCTGTTGTGCAAACCCAGAAACACAACACGTTACAGGAGTGGGATACTGACTGAAGAAAAGGAGAGGTTGACCTTCAAACAGCAAGTTCTTTTGCAGTGTTCTGTGCAGGTACAAAATATTAAATTATTAATTAATTATTAAATTATTAAATTAATTATTAAATATTTGTTTTGTGGAAGCTGCCTTACTAGTGGGATTAAAGCAAATGTCTTCCTCTAGATCCTACGGACCTGTTTCATCCCGAGTTCCTCAGCTTCCATCTCTGTTTTTAAAAACATTTTAGTAACATACATTTTAGGCAGGTAGAGCACTTTGTTTTCACAGCCAGCTGATGCTAGCTGAACAAAAAAAGTACTGAACACACTGGTGCGGTATTAACCTTAGGAAGGAAGGTGTCCTCCTTAGCTGGCAACGCGACCTGTTTGGGCAGCCGGGCAATGGGAACGCTCCCACACCGCGCGTATTTTCCAGAGCCGTGCGGCCGAAATCACACCACGCATTCCCATTTGCCAGCAACTGACCAGCCACAGGGAAAAGCCTGTGAAAACTTACGAGCCTTGGTTTTCATTCTGCATTAGGCAGCAACACTCCCTTTACAGTGTTTGGGACGGGACAGGAGAAGGCTCAGCAGAAGAAGCTCCCGCGCCGTCCCGGCGGATCGGATCGGACTGGACCGTCCCGGTCCCGTCCCGTCCCGTCCCGTACCCCCGCGGCTGCGGCCCCTTGGCCCCAGCAATCTTCGCTCTCCCTGCGCCCTGTCCCCCCGCACTCACCGCCGGCTCCCGAGTGTCCCGCACGCCTGCCCGCCTGGCCCAGGCTGGCCCGGCCCTGCCCGGCCCGCCCCGGGGCTCGGCTCCGTGCGGGGGCGGCCCGGGGCGGTGCGGGGTGCGGGCCCGGGCAGGCGGCGCTTCCCGGCTGGGCGGGTGCGGGATGGCGCTGCGGCACAGGGTGCCAAGCCTGGCTGGCTTCCCGAGGGCACCTGTAGGGCGGCAGCTCCCTCTACCACGCCGGGACATCCCGCTGCTCCTGCTGCTGCCACGTCGGGGGCCCTCCCGTGCCCGGCCGGCCCGGCCAGCGGGGTAGCACCGCCGGCTCCATCCCGCCTGGCCGCTCCATCCCAGCCGGCCCAGGGCTCGGACAGCAAGTGCTCTCTCCTCCCTCTGCTGCTACTTCGCTGGAGCTACGAAGTTAAACACTTCCTAATTCATATAGTAAATTACTGTTGTCCAGCTTGCCGGGCTGGGAGCAAAAAGGTAGATGATGATTGTAAGCGTGCCCCCTAAATCAGTGAATCCCCTGATTATCATTTCACACCTTTAAAATTACTTTTGTGAGTCCTCAGTTTCCCATACATGCGTTATCCAACTCTAAAACTGCAGTCCTACACCACTGTACTATAAATATTTTTGAATAAAAAGCCACACACATATTTAGGTCCGTAAGAATGTGCTTCTCCTGTGACACCAGCTCATCTCAATCACCATGAAGTCTTCCACACACTGTTTATGTAAAAAGGCAATGAAGAGAACGCTACTTATTTGGTGTACTTTGCGTTTCAAATGAGTTACATTAGAGGTCTTGTTTATTGGCAAGTCATAAAAGGAAAAAAAACC
Organism: Pseudopodoces humilis; assembly: GCF_049639895.1. NCBI lineage: Eukaryota > Metazoa > Chordata > Aves > Passeriformes > Paridae > Pseudopodoces > Pseudopodoces humilis. Next base: position 37,838,300 of record NC_142200.1, on the reverse strand, counting down.
GGAATAAATTCACAGTGTGCTCTGATATACACATTTGTATTATATACACCATCCAGACTACAGTTTATGGGGTTCATAAGATGTTTTTCTGTTGAGCTGAGATAAAATGATAGCTCACAAAATTTGATGTAATTTTCAGCAAGAAATACGGTGGGAAACTGTACACTGTCAGTGTAAAGATTTGTATGGAAGGGGTATGTTTCCATGCACAGTTAACTGTTGAATATTCTATTTTGGTGCCAGCAAAGGGGAAGCTGAAATACCCCCACTGAGGATGAAGGCAGATCTCAAAGCCTCAGTGAGCTGTGGCTCCAAACAAGATGCCAAGAAATGCAAAATAGGTGGGTAACCTAACTCCAAGTGTCCCATGCTGCAATCAGTAATTTCACAGCAAAAGCAGCAGATTATGGTGAGGGGAAACTGAAATTATTCAGAAATGAATTCCTGGTTATGAAACAAACCAGGGAAGATGCTTGTTTATTATGATGACGTTTTTAAGGTGGACAACATTGGTGAGGAATGGTGTTGCAACCAGAACTTTGTAAGCTGTAAGTTAACAGGTGGAGCCTGTTTCCAAAGCACGTGCTTATGCAAGTATGAAAACACATGACTTCCTGGTTCTTATGCTGAACTGACCTAAGGAGCAGCCAGCTACCATTCTATAAGTGATGAAAATTACAACAATGATTAATAATTTATATTAATTAAATTAGATACTATTTATATCTATTAAATTAGATGCTTCTTTGTGGTAGTGGAATGTTACACCTCATTGCTATCTTGAGGTAAAGAGTGGATGTGGAAAGTGACAAAGGTCTTGGGGAACAGAGTGAATTAGGATAGCTTGCATTTCACTCACTGCCAGCTAGATTTGATGATTCCTTTAGAGAACTGTTTAGCATTTTGAAATTAAGTATTTGTGTGGCTTTTTTCTCAGTTTTGTCCCAGTGTTTTAAAACATTGAATCTTGTTGGCAAACAGAAACTTATTCTCCTGACTGATGTATGCACTGTAACTGGTCTCTAGCCCCAAACTTACCTTTCTCTGCAATTAACTTTGAATTTGTACCAGAAGCTCCTTTTCCTAAGTGATAATAAGAACACATCAATTAAACTGTCCACATGTGACTGTGCTGAAAAGAAATAAAATCAAAATAACTGCTGCAGCTAGAGAAGCCACGGTAACAGTTCTGTGAGTGATATTTTTATTATTGACTTTCCAGTAACAAACCTTCACATGTCTGGCATTTGTTTTAATCATAAAAAAATCTATTAAACATAGGAAACAGGGAAGATGCACAAATAGATCAATCTAAAAGTTCATCACTAACAATATCAAAGCAGGGGTAACCACACAGCCAAGAATGCCTAAAAATGGCAGCTCACCAGCATGTTTATTCACCTCTGTACACTTGGTATGTACTCCATTTTATGAGAAATTAGGAGACATCATAAGAGGCTGCTGTGGTTTAACTCCAGACCTCAACCAAGCCCCATGCAGCTGTTTGATCTCTCCCCACCAGTGGGATCAGGGAGAGAACTGCAAGGGAAAAAAACTAGAAAACTCGTGAGATAAAGACAGTTTAATACGGAAAGCAAAAGCTGTGCACACCAGCAAAGCAAAAGAAGGAATTAATTCACTGCTTCCCATGGGCAGGCAGGTGTTAGCCACCTCCAGGAGAGCAGGGCTCCATCACGTGTAATGGTTACTCAGGAAAACAAATGCCATCACTCCTAAGGCCCCCTTCCTCCTTCTTCCCCCCACATTGTATACTGGACATGATTCCACATGGTCTGGAACATCTTCTTGGTCAGTTGGAGTCACCTGTCTTGGCTGTGTCTCCTCACAGCTTCCCATGCACTTGTGGCAGCAGGAGAAGCAGAGAAGGCCTCGGCTCTGTGTGAGTCCTGCTCAGCAACAACAAAAGCGTCTCTACATTATCAACCCTGTGTTCAGCACAAAACTCCAAAACTGAGCCCCAAATCAGCCACTGTGAAGAAAACTGCTCTAGCCAAAACCATCACAGAGGCATGTCAAATTAAGGCCATCAAGTCTACCAAGTCTACCACACAGGTATGTTAAAATAATTCACTATCCTTTTTTTAAGTGCATAAGAATCAGTCAAACACCCATGCTAAAATCTACCCATGCAGTGGGGGATTTGGCTGCAGTTTCCTCATGGTGTGTATCCTCTGGCATACTTGCAATTTTAAATGTGATAAAGTTGACAGTATCTCAGTATATGCATGTTTGATACATGAAATTGTCACAACTGCTAACAGCCATGCATGGTAATTGTAAGTATAATTAATTTTATTGGCCTTTTGATTGATGGTAAAGATTAGGGTTAGAGAATTACTCTTGTCCTCAAGCCAGCTGGACCTGTTGAATATTTCTGGTGGATTATACATTGACCAATACATTTTGTTACTAAAAATGAGAAGATGTTTACTTGCAAGATGCTGAGATGAATGGTATTGAAAGGTATTTTCGCTGTTGAGCTGCAATAGGTGCTTTAAATATATGTTATTAATTACTGGTAATTATTATTATCCCACAGCTTTTAATAAATGGTTACTGAGTATTTACCAATATATTAATAAGTCATTCCTGTATTATCAGCATGTAAAACTTAAAACTCCACTGCAAAAAAGAAAAAAATGGATTTAGTAGAATAGGATTGCTTTATTAAAATGCTTGATAAATAATTATCTTACTGGGCAGCTGAATTACTTAGGTTTGTAATTTTAAAACTTAATATAAACCATTCACATGTTGCAAACAGATGTGACAAACAAATTCTTCAGTAAGTACAGACAAATGATATTTTAACATTTTCTGACAAAAGTAATTTTTGCAGAGTGTTTAAATTATGTGGCAATATGCATTCATTAATTTGGAGGAACAAAAAACTCCCAAATATACATAATTCCTCAAAAGGTGAGCTGTTTAGCTCTGGCAAAGACTAGTGAGGAAAAAAGCCTTTCTCTAGGTCACTAGTATTTGTTGAAGTTAGTGAATTGATAGCATAAAAATAAAATGTCTGTTTATAAGGACGCAGAAAGAAGCATATAATGTCTGCCTGTGATAGTGAACGAAGTAATGTGATTGACTTTTAAGAGTAATCCAATACTGAATACAAGATGACAAGTAGGAATCCCTTACTACACAGTGCCTACGACAACCTTAACTCTCCAGTTTTAATAATTTTAATGGCAGGAAAAGCTCCAGTTGTTTCCTGTGTCAAAACATGCCTCTGATCCATAGAGGTCAAAGACATCAGCCTGACATCTCACCAGATAGATATGTCTTGTGTTAAATGAAATCAAAGTTATAGTCTTATTAATTCATCAGAAGGAAAAAAAAATCCTCAGCACAAATCTAACATATTCCTTGGATCTGTGCATATCCTTTCTAACAGATTTGGCCAAAACTCAGGACTACACTGGAGCACCCATTAAGCAATGCACTCTGCAGTGAACTTTTCATCCTACTTAAAGACGAAGCTGATCAGGGATATGCAGGAACTGGCTGTATATCCTGTAAATGAAGAAGAAAAGGAGTTCCAGCTCACAAAACTTGGATCTTGTATCCTGAATCAAAGCATGAGTTGCTTGCTTTCCAAGGAATAGTATGGAGCACTGAAGGCCTCCTTTCCTATGGTTGGATTTTTTATTTTTTTCCTTTTAATTGGCTCAATATACTTCATCACACAGCCAAACTAATTCAACCTCCACTGAAATAAAAATTAGTAGCTGCTGTATGAAATTGGTGTTGTAATACTGCTGAGGCATGATTCAGGGGATAACTATAGGCCATTGTAGCTATGGGAGGGTTTGTATCTACAGGCATGCTAGAACTTTCAAAACTGTAAAGAAAACTGGCTGACTCAGCCCTCTGAGGGCTACTGATACTCCAGGCTGGCAGCAATGAGATTAAAAAGAGGAGTGTCAGGCCAATTAAAAGGGACTTGAGGGTATTGGATCAAGTGGTTGATAGGGCAGGGGCACAGGTGGTCTTTTCCTCAATCCCTTTAGTGTCTGAGAAAAACAGTGATAGGAATAGGAGAGCTCACATTATCAACATGTGGCTCAAGGGTTGGTGTCATCAGCAGGATTTTGGGTTCTTTGATCATGGGGCAACTTTTATGGCACCTGGCCTGTTTGAACCAGATGGGCTCCATCTCTCTGTTAAGGGCAGCAGGTTTTTAGCTCATGAACTGGCAGAACTCATTGAGAGGGCTTTAAACTAGGTTTGAAGGGGGAAGGGGATGCACATGGGTTGTCTGGAAGCAGGCCCAAGGGTAGACAGCCTGAGTTAGGGGTGAGATCAGCAGCCCAGCTGGGGTGCATGTGTACCAATGCACACAGCATGGGTAACAAACAAGAGGAGCTGGAGGCCATGGTGCTACAGCAAAGCTGTGATGTAGTCACCATCACAGAAATGTGGTGGGATGATTCACATGGCTGGAGCACCACACTGGATGGCTGCAAGCTCTTCAGAAGAGACAGGAAAGGGGGAAGAAGTGGCGGGGTGGCCCTTTATATTAGGGAGGCTTTTGATGCTGTGGGCATTGAAACTAACAACTATGGGTAAGAATTAAGGGGAAGGCCAACAAGGCTGACATCCTACTGGGAGTCTGTTATCATCCACCCAACCAGGAAGAAGAGGTGGACAATTTATTCTATAAACAGCTGAAGAATGTTTAAGGATCATCAGCCCTTGCTCTTGTAGGCAACTTCCACCTGCCAGACATCTGTTGGGAACTTAATACAGCAGAAAAGAGACAGTCCAGGAAGTTCTTAGAGTGTGTGGAGGACAACTTTTTGTTTCAGCTGGTGGGTGAGCCCACCAGGGGAGGGACTATGTTAGATCTATTTTTTGCAAATAAAGATGGGCTGGTGGGAGATATGGTGGCCATAGACTGCTTGGGAGACAGAGATCATGAAATTATAGAATCTCAATATTTGGTGAAATGAGGAGGAACATCAATAAGTCTTCTACATTGGACTTCTGGAGAGCAGACTTTGGCCTATTTAGGACACTAATTCAGAGAGTTCCTTGGGAAGCAGCCCTTAAAAACAAAGGACTTCAGGAAAGGTGGACACGCTTCAAAACAGAGATCTTGAGTGGCACAGGAACAGACTGTGCCTAAAGACAAGTTGACGAGGCAAATGTCCAGCCTGGATGGGCAACAAGGTTTTGAAGGAACTTAGGAATAAAAAGAGGATGTATCATCTTTGCAAGGAGGGTTGGGTCTCTCAGGAAGTATTTAAGGGGGCTGCTAGAGCATGTAGGAAAACAATTAGGGATGCCAAAGCTCAGTTTGAACTTAAAATGGTGATTTCTAAAAAGGATAATAAAAATGTTTTTACAAATATATTAATGGTAAAAGGAAGGGTAAGACCAACCTTTGTTCTTTATTAGATGTGAGAGGGAACTTAATAACTGCAGATGAGGAGAAGGTAGAGGTGTTTAATGCCTTCTTTCCCCAGTTTTTAGTAGGAAGACTACTTGCCTTCAGGACAACTGTCCTTGTGGGTTGGTAGATGGTGTCAGGGAGCAGAATGGTTCCCCCATTACCAATGGGGACACAGTCAGAGAACTGCTGAGACACTTGGATGTTCATAAATCTATGGGACCAGATGGGATCCATCCCAGGGTGATGAGGGAGCTGGCAGATGAGTTTGTGAAGCCGCTCTCCATCATTTACCAACAGTCCTGGCTCACTGGTGAGGTTCCAGATGACTGGAAGCTGGCCAGTGTGACACCCATTCACAAAAAGGGTGGGAAGGAGGATCCTGGTAATTATAGACCAGTCAGCCTGACCTCAGTACCCGGTAAGTTAATGGAGCAGCTTATACTGAGTGCCATCACGCAGAACTTACAGGATGCCCAGGGTATCAGACCCAGCCAGCAGGGGATTAGGAGGGGTGAATTTTGTTTGACCAACCTGATCTCCTTTTATGACCAGGTGACCTGCCTGGTGGATGCAGGAAAAGCTGTGAATGTTGTGTACCTGAACTTCAGCAAGGCCTTTGACACAGTCTCCTACAGCATTCCCTGGAAAAGCTGCAGCCCATGGCTTGGACAGGAGCACTCTGTGCTGGGTTAGGAACTGGCTGGATGGCTGGGCCCAGAGAGTGGTGGTGAATGGTGCTGCATCCAGCTGGCAGCCAGCCACCAGTGGTGTCCCTCAGGGGTCTGTGCTGGGGCCAGTCCTGTTCAATATCTTTATTGATGACATGGATGAGTGTATTGAGTCCTTCATTAGTAAATTTGCAGATGACACTAAGCTGGGAGCGTGTGTTGATCTGTTGGAAGGTAGGAGGGCTCTGCAGAGAGACCTGGAATGGTTGGATGGATGGGCAAAGTCCAATAGGATGAAGTTTAGTAAGTCCAAGTGCCAAGTCCTGCATTTCGGCCATAACAACCCCCTGCAGTTCCACAGGCTGGAGACGGTGTGGCTGGACAGTCCCAGGCAGAAAGGGACCTGGGGGTACTGGTGACAGCTGACTGTGTGCCCTGGTGGCCAAGAAGGCCAATGCCATCCTGGCCTGTATCAGGAATAGTGTGGCCAGCAGGAGCAGGGAGGGCATTTTTTCCCTGTACTCAGGGTCATTTTTCACCCTGCACTGGTGAGGCTGCCCCTGGAGTGCTGTGTTCAGTTCTGGGCCCCTCAGTTTGGGAAGGATGTTGAGATACTTGAGTGCATCCAGAGGAGGCAACGAGACTGGTGAAGGGCTTGGAACACAAACCCTGTGAGGAATGACTGAGGGAGCTGGAGTTGTTGAGCCTGGAGAAAAGGAAACTCAGAGGTGACCTTATCACGCTCTGAAACTCCTTGAAAGGTGGGTGTAGGGAGGTGAGGGTTGGTCTCTTTCTCCTGGTGGCAGCTGACAGAACGAGAGGACACAGTCTTAAGCTGTGCCAAGGGAAATATGGGTTGGATGTTAGGAAAAAGTTTTTTTATGGCAAGAGTGATAAAGTACTGGAATTGTCTGCCCAGGGAGGTGGTGGAGTCACCATCTCTGGATGTGTTTAAACAAAGATGGATGTGGCACTCAGTGCCATGGCTTAGTTGAGATGTTAGAGCTGGGTTGGACTCGATCTTGAAGGTCTCTTCAAACCTCATGATTCTGTGAATTCTATGAAAATCCTTAGCAAATGAATTTAAGCCATCCTACAGTGAGCCTACAGAGACACTGCAACTCTAGAGCTGTGGACATGTGCAGGGATCCCTCTGCAGGCCTGTGCATGCTGCATCCATCTTCAAAGATGCTGCTTATTTGCATCCACATCTAACCCTGCAGATGCTTAATGTTCTTTAATTGCCATGTCAGTCAAAGGGCAGCTCCAGTCTGTGACTGAGAAGGTGCCTGGAGTATGTGGCTCACCAGCTCCAGGTTTGTGACCTAGCAGTATCTAGGTGTGGTATCTGTGAGATTACACTCATATCTGGTGTAAGGGCACCAGCTGCAGGGCACCAGTGCTTGTCAGCTGCTTCCTTCCAGAGAAAATGCACAGCTGATGTTATATTCCCTAGGAAGAGTGCACAGAGCCTGTCATCATTGTGTCTAAAGACACTTCAGAATTTAAGCTGCAGAAACTCAAATCTCTGAAAATGTGAAACATTTGGGAAAAAGCTGCTGTTGACTGTGCTCTTTACAGTGGGAAAAATAGATGCCTTGTAGACATTTTTAGACAAATGAGGAGAGGACAAAACCATAACATTGTTTGTTGTATGTAGAAAACTGGCTTTGCTTCCCAGAATGAAATATCATATTCCCCAAAAGAAGCCAGGGAGGAGAATGATGTCTTAAGTTAGTCAGACATACAAAGTCATTTAGTATGTAGTCTGACCAGTTCTTCCTGTCAAACGGTATTCCCTTCCTTCCAATTAATTGATAGGCTAAAATAACCCTCTTTAACTCTTTTCAACTTGAATGATGAGTATTTAGACTATTTTACTAGGACGGGTTGTTTATTTACATGTAGGTATAATGGCACTTGAATGTACTCAATTTACATTTTTCTTGTATACTGAAAAAAATGAGTTCTTATTTAAGTGATGGTAGAACTGAGGACTATGAAAATGGGTTACCCGATCTCTTTTAGCCTGAATAAACAACAGTCACTGTGCAGAGTGTAGAGCCTAATGGTGATGGAGCAGTAATACTAGTGATGGGGAAACTGTAGTAAGGGGAAAGAAAGAGGATATTCCTGCTCAGGAAGTATCCCTTTTCTGAGACCATTTTCTGAGATCAGGGACTGTGTTGGATTAGGGAATTTGAACTCCAACAATACAGAGCAGAAGACAAAGGGAATGTACTGATGGATGTCTGGGCACTTAGGCTGACAATCTGCTGTTTTATAGTAGCTGAAGCTTCCTCAAGGTGTGACTCAATGCACCTGCTGAACTTGAATAATCAAATAGTTTGAAAATCTCTAACCAGGAAGAAGTGCAACCAGGAGACCAAAAGAGCTGGAGTACACCAACAGTGACAGCAAACCACAAAAGACCTCAAAGGAGTGCAAGAACTGGAGGGGATGTCTTCAGTAGTGAGGGATATTATTTCGAAAAGGATTTTGTCTAAGAATTTATCACTGCTATGCCTGTTTATTTTGCCTCAGGTTAAGGTCATTTAGAAATTTAATTGCTCTTCTCATTAGGATACTGAGAAACTGAATGACGATGGTATTCACATTAACACAAAGAATGTAGAGCAGCTTTGCTGTTGTGCTGTCACCATTTCGGTCAGGCTTCACCAGTGACCTCAGCCTCTCGAGAGCCCACAAGGTTTGATGCTGGGACAGTGACGTTGGTGAATTTGAAAGGCATTTGCAGGCACCACATGTTCTGAATGGTCACAATGCTGGGAGCAGATTTGTTTTATGCAGTGATGGTGAAACTCCTGGAGCCTAAAAGATCTCTGAAAAATCTACAGGGAGAAGATACTACTTCTGAACCTCATCTACCCTGAGAATCTTGTTTCAGGCTTTTTGTCTCAGTTACTACAGAGGAATTCAGTATGATGTATACCTGGGAGTGAAACATATCCCCTGTCTTCAGTCTGCTGCTCAACAAACAGCTTGGTTAGCAAAGTTTAAGCATGCAACGACTCCCGTAGAAGTTCTTTGATTAATTTCCACTGTGTCTGTTCAGATGGAAGCTGACAGCTTTTCTTCTGGCTGACAGGCAAAGAATCAGTTAATCATGTTCTGAGAATGACTTTGTCACATTAACTGTGTCAATTGCTGTCATAGCATGACAGCTATGCTGTATTAACAAAAATTAAAGTAAAAAAGGTATACTTCCACATAATATTTTTCTAGGCAGAGAAATGTGATGCAGTTGAAATTTCAGCCCTTGTCAGCTAGTTATTTGCAGAGATGAAAAGGTAGAGAAATGTGAAAGTCCCACTGTAAAACTCATTTATACTGCAGGTCATGATTGAAAAACACTGGTTTATATGTACTGAGAGAGGCTTGTGTGGCTGATCTTCAGCTGCCTTTATGAGAGAAAATTGCCTATCATTTGTGCTGTTGCTGCCACTGCAACCTGCTCATGAAAAAAAACATTGCCTGAATAAGTGCTTTAGAATATTTTGCAGGGCATTAAGTCTAAAAGTTAAGATGCAGATTCTCATGGGACTGTAGGAGTGGTTTTCCTAATCTGGTATCCTGTAATTTTATATGGATTAGAATTGTGAGAAACTCAGACCAGACAAACGCACGCACGTCTCACTGCAACTGGTGTACAAGTCAGTGCATATATTTAAACAGTGCAAAAATTTAAAAAGTAGGAAAATACAGGGTCCCTGGTAATCAGCCACGTGGGCTGGGGAAGACTGTGTTGATAAAGAGAGTAATGCCAGAGAGGCAAGAGGCAAAGGTCATGTATGTCCTGACAGACATGGACAGCTATGAAAAGATTTAGTACTCATGATCTGTGCATAAGGAAATGCCATCCTTCTTGAGGAAGCAGCACAGCACAGAATTTTAACTAATCTTTTAGCAGAGTGATGTGCTTTTGTGACACCTATTTAACCTTGAGAGATTTCATTCCCTGGTTTCAGCAAAGATTACAGTAAATGATCAATTTAGGTAAAGTCACAATCTAATTAAACAAATTCAGTCTAAATCCCTGCTGGGCCAGTAAAGATTTGTCTGTCAAATACCTCTAAGCATTTTCATTTTCTATAGCAACAGTTAATTGGATATGCAACTGTCAGTTTAAATGCTTTAAATGAGGCTGATGGGATTAGTAATTGAATGCCCAGATTAATGGTTTACAGCTGGCTTTGCTGCCCTGCTCCTTGCTTACAACTATGCTCATGGTAACTCCCTATCCTTCTCAGGTGGATGGAATAGTGTAATAGTGCAACTGCAATATAGTTATGATAGAATGAAATACAGGTGATACAGGTTTGATACAGCCAGTGTATTCCTGTTGACACATAGAACTATTTTTAATACTGCAGGAAGCAAAGAATTATGATCAAAATGCTAAAAGTAAAAACTCTAAGAGCAGCCACCTAACCTCCACAGCTAGCAGCTGGAACTGGAGGTCTCAGTAACTCTCCAATTAAAGTAGTCTTTTATGGTTTAAGTCAGAAAGGAAACCTCAGTGTGGTGGGTGGTAAAATTAAATCTGAGGCTGTGAGTGGAGACTGGATTTCAAGGGGAGTGGAAGAGATCAAGTCTGTGCACTGCCAAAGTGTCTGCTGTTGGAGAAAGAGACCAAACTACAAAGTTTAGCCATGTAGAGGAGTCTCATTGGTGATGGCTGAATCTCTTATCTTGCTGGGAACTGAAGAGAAGGGTGGAAGCATTATGACTCTGATAGGGAAGTGGTTACAGTGGTCTCTGTGTGATTTTTAAGATCCCTCTTTACTGCTTTAAAAGACCAGAAATACAGTGTGCTCCTTGGAGTGTCACAGGTTTCAGGGCCAGCTAACCTGTTCCAGGAATTTCTTCATTCTCACAACAACCTAGAGTGAGAAAATTTTACAATTCATTTGCCTTTTTAAGTTGAAAATTTTATCATGGTCTTGTTGATATAAAAAGGAATTTTTTTTTTTTGTGTCCAGCTGATCGCTGTAGTGCTTGAAGAAGAAAACTATAAGGAAAACTTTCTGAGGCACTGAGATGTATACATAAATTACAGGGCTCTGCTATGAATTTGTTATTTTGCTTTACATGTTGGCCTCCAAAACCACTCTTAATGACAGAGACCCTTATCCACCATAAAATGAAAATTTAGGTTCTTCTTAATTGAGTTCCCTTCAGAATTAAGATGAGCCAGTGCATATTTAGAGTCTCTGTTGAACACAGTATAATAATACTTATTTCAGTATATTAAATTAGAGCATGTTTCTGTTCTAAAGATTCTATCTTGGGAAACATTATCTGAATCAGCTAACAACATTAGATGTTATAATTATGTATTATATTGTATTTATGATATAGTTATAAACAATTATAAAGTAAATTATTATAACTATTTGGAAATAATTACAAAGTAATGATTGTAATAATAACCTTGTAGTTATTTATATTTATTATATATTATATGATATTTTAATTTACCAGAAATAAACAAACAGGAAATTCAAAGTTATGCTCTGCATATTTCAGCTCAAAGAATATGCCAAGTTCAGCTGAAATGTGGAAATAGATCTATGGCCTTTGCTCATTATCCCAAGATTTAAGATTAGGTTTTCAGGTAGAGTGTCAGCTGCAAGCAGTTTGGTATTCAGAAATCACTGTATTCATCAACTTCTGTCTCCTGTATGTGAACTCCATTTACTTCAGGAAATACTTTTTTATTTTGTTTTTCCTTCCTGTAATGAGTTTCTATTTAAAAGCCCAACTCATCCTTGTCTAACCTCAATTAGACTATCTTTTTTCCCTTTTGTTCCTAATGCAGAGGCATTTCTCTCTTAGACTGGTCTGGTCCCCTCCAGCATACATTGTTAATATTAATTTATTTTTCTTATACTTAGTATTCAGACCAATGATTCTATTCTGGAACAATGATAAAAGCCAGTAAAAGGAAATGTAGAATCCTGGTTTTGGTCTCAGAATGACATTTCTTTCTTCAGAATACTTTTGCAATTAATTTTATTTCTAGACATCAGGCTTTCCTCCTTTCTTCTTTTATTTATAAAGCAATAGAGCTATTTCAATAATCTTCTGATGAAGTGATAGTTCTAGGAATGTATTGTAAGAGGAAAATTAGTGGGGTCTTTCAGAACTTGGGCTGAGAGGGAGAGGCCTTTTTTCATCTCCCAGCTCAGTAGATCCTATCTTCAACCTTATTTTTGATTTGTGATTCAGGAAACCTTGATTGATTCACCGGCACATTTTGAGCTGATTTAATTTGAAATGTTAATTTCTGGAAATGTTAGAACACTTTAAAGAGCACCTGAATGATGGCATAACTGAAAGTCATAAAATAAGAAGTTCCATATTTACAGAAGAAATTAGATCTTATTCTAATTTCACACCTTTTAAATTGTAAGTGTTAGAGCAAGAAAGTGTGTGACTGGAGATATTTTCAATTATAATGGAAGGAATGGGGGCTATTCAGTTTTACTATTTCATTTGGAGAATCAAAGTCATATCTCCCTTCCATGTACATTGCCTCCTACCTGCTCAGCCCTGGAAGAAACTTACGCCACTTTGTATGGCCTTACTCCAGTTTTGGGTTGCATGCATGTATCCCAGTCAGATGTTTTTACCAAGTGCTTTTGTTTTGCTATGTAAATTCACAGAATCACTGAATCAATTAGGGTGGAAGAGACTTCTGAGATCATGGAGTCCAACCTGTGACCCAACACCACCATGTTCAACTAGACCACAGCACAGAGTGACACATGCAGTCTTCCCTTAAACACCTCCAGGGAGGGTGGCACCCCCATATTCCTGGGCAGCCCATTCTAATGTCTAATTGCCCTTTCTGTGAAGACATTCTTCCTAACATCCAACCTAAACCTCCCCTTAGTTCCTTAAGACTATATTCTTGTCTCCTGTTCCTGGCTGCCTTGGAGAAGCGGCTGAACCCCACTTGGCTACAACCTCCTTTTAGGGAGCTGTAGAGAGCAATAAAGCTTACCCTGAGACTCCTTTTCTTCAGGTTAAACAACCCCAGCTCCCTCAGATGCTCATCAGACTTGTACTCCAGACCCTTTACCAACCCTTGGTTGCACTTCTCTGGACACACCCCAGCACCTCCAAGTCCTTCCTGAGCTGAGAGGCCCAGAACTGGGCACAGGACTCAAGGGGTGGTCTCACCAGTGCCGAGTACAGAGGGACAATCACTGCCCTTCTCCTGCTGGCTACACTACTCCTTACACAGACCAGGGGCCATTGGCCTCCTTGACCACCAGGGCACACTGCTGGCTCATGTCCAGTACCCTCAGATCCCTTTCTGCCTGGGCACTGTCCAGCCACACCGTCCCCAGCCTGTGGCAGTGCAGGGGGTTGTTGTGGCCAAAATGCAGGACTTGGCACTTGGACTTATACTATTGGACTTCATACTATTCAATTCTGCCCATCTGTCCAGCCTGTCCAGGTCTCTCTGCAGAGCCCTCCTACCCTCCAGCAGATTGACACTAATGACCAACTTGGTGTTGTCTGTGAATTTGCTGATGGCAGATTCAATCCCCTCCTCCAGATCATCACTGAAGATACTAAAGAATACTGATCCCTGGGGAACACCACTAATGATTGGATGCCAACTGGATGCACCACCACCACCACTCTCTGGGTCTGGCCAACCAGAGAGTTCTTAACCCAGTGAAGAGTGCACCAAGATGTGGCTTGCCAGCTTTTCCAGGAGTATGCCATGGAAGATGATTCCAAATGATTTTTCCTTTTATATATTGTTCATATATATTCATAGCTCTGTAGACTGTTATTATATAGTAATACAGTTACCTAACTTCAGTATTTTTCCTACTAGACAAATCCTGAGGACCTTCTAATCTTGCTTTCTAAGGAACTGAAGGTCAAGGCACCTCCCCAAGACACTTTCCCATAAACAATTAGCAACGAAGGTGGGCCTTGATCCGAGAGGGGGAATTACTTCATCACCTGTATTTCTAACTGGGGACTCTTGTCAATTATGCTAATTTGCTAAACTTATTAAAGCCTACATGTCCTATATCATGTGTGCATCTTTGGAACATTTTCAGTGAGAATTTCTGCATGTTGTGCAGCTGGAGGGACCTTCATTAAAATCATAACCACATTTTATCACCTAACTTTGTTTGGCTCTTGATTTTAGGGCTCAAAATGCAACAAAGATGGTAGAAAAGGTGTCACATTGATATAAGTTTAAAGGTTTAGTTGATCAAAATACTTCATTCTTCAATATACATACTAGATCTCTTGAGATCTGGGAGTTTTATTCCTTGTTAAATTACCAAGGTTTTGTTATCTGTGAAGGATGGGTAAAAACAACTGGTAAACTGTTTACATCATCAGGTACACCAATGCTTGTTTTAGTTTGAAGGCCTGCAAGGGTCCCTCCTTGGCTAAATTACAGGTGAGTAACTTTTTAGGGAAAAGAAGTGACTAAATGTTGAAGTGGAATACTAAGGATGTCATTTTAGTTCTTCCTGGAGTGTATGTTTAAAGCAAACCTGTTGCTGATAGCTGCATCCCACATGTGAGTTTGTGCTCCAGAGCAGCCCTAGTGTGCACAACCCAAGGTTCTTGTGGATGAAACCACTCAGGTGAAGTGTTGCTCTCCAGCCACTATGGGCAAGTGCAATGGAGGAAAGAATGGGAAGACTTTTCCTGTGGCTGGTGGAACCTATAGAAAGGTGATAGGGAACACAACTGAACACTGAAGAGGCCATGGAGCTTCTCCAGGCACCTGGATTTTCTGGATTAAAAGATTTTATATTATCAGTTCTGTACAGGAGGAGGAGGAAAATAGGTGCCCTGTTTTTTATTGAAGGAAAAGGAATGCCTTACATTTTAGCAAGTCTTCAGCAGGATTTGGACCACTTCAGACCACCTATACCATCCTCTAAGAGCCAAGCCTAAAATCATAACTAATTGTATGTGATGAGGCCTTCAAGTTTGTTTTGAAACACGTCTTAATTTTTACAAGTCCTAAGTACCTAGACAATCACATTGCCTTGAAATTAAAATCAGACCTTTAATTTGCCCTTTTTGTAAATAGGTAGTACTGTGCAAAACTGAAATATGGATGCTGAATGCAGAGTCATGGAGTGTTTTAGGCAGTGCCGTGGTCTTGGCAATTTTCATCATGTTAATTTAGGTGGGAAGTGACCAGTAACTACTGGTAGGTGAGGGAAACACTGCTAGTAGTGAGTAAGTACTACTAGGTGAGGGAAAACTACCCACAGACTAGGAATAAAGGGGGACAGTCAGAATTATGGTAGGAGTTTTACTCTGGGATGGGATCTGGCCTTTGCTGTAAGTGCCACCTGGTTAAATTGCTAAGGATTTACAGTGTTAGTGTTGGCTTTTCTGCTTGCTCTCAGATTTACTTTTACTGCTTTTGTTTGAAGCAGAGAAGTCTGACCAGCAGTTTCCTATATTTCAGTTATGCCAAGGTGATTTGTAGCAGCTGAGGAATCTAACACAAAACTATTCCATGGAAAAACATTTGTCAGGTGCCCTGCAAGATCAGGTATTTTTATGCAGTTTTGGGTCATGTTTATTTTGCACGAATCTTACCACTTTTTAAATTAGTGTTTACTGTTTTAAGGCCAAGTGTACAATCCTATATTGGATGTATATCAAAGATGTAACTAATCAAACATATCACTGTGTTGTACACTGAAGAAATTATTTTAGTGCCTAAAGTCAAACACACTTGTGATTTTTCTTTTTTAATATCAATTGTTGAACACTATGTATTATAAATTTAGGCTTTAAATATTTATTCTGTTAACTGATTTAAATTATTTATTATCCTGGTGTTCTAAGAAACAGAAAACTAAAGACAAAAATATGTTTCAAATGTTGTGTGTGCACTACAAATTCTGTAATTATGGAAATAAAAAGTTGGCATCACTCTGATGATGGCTTAAAGAAAAATTGAGATGATATTTCATTAAACAACAGAGAGAAAAAATAGCACTTCAGAATTTTTGCAGTTAGGATGAAGAATTTATTGTATGTACAGTTAAGCAACTCTACTGTAGATGTAGTTCCTCTTTAAAGAAAATGAATACAGTAATCAAAATAGTTCTAGCATGGGAATTACAATACAGACTGAAACTTGACTAAACCAGAAATTAGTTAATTGACTTGAAAGAACACGGAACCTGAAACAACAAATCGCAGTTTGCATCATTAACCAAGGACAGTAAAAAACTGTACAAGCAACACGTTACAATAAGTTATGACAAATAAGGCAGTCTTTCTCATTTAGGACAAAAGGGATAAAGGAAAAGGTATTAAAATCTCATAAAACCACCATATCTCTTTTCCATCTCTGGGACTTCTTTGGAGTAAGTTTCCCCATCTTCTTCTGAAGGGAGAATGGAGTCGGCAAAGCGCTTAAGAAACCCACCATATCGTTTCTGGTAATCCAGCCACCACTCTGGCCTGCCCACTCTTCTCATGAAGCCACCGTATCTCTTTTGCAGCTCTTTGGCCTCATCTTCCAATTCAGGGCTGCGCTTTATGCTTCTCATGAAGCCTCCGTACCTTTTGCTGACATCGCCGTCGTTTTCATTTACCTCTCGATAGTGCGCCGCTTCAGGGTTATCCCCTGTTCCTAGAAGCTCCTTCAGCAGATCAGAGGAGTTGGCAAGGGCATCGTCATCTGAGTCTTTCTTCATAAAGCCTCCATACCTCTTAGCCAGGGTTTCTCCTCCGTTAGCTTCATCCTCTGGTTCCGCTCGATAGAGCTCATCCATTTTCTTCATGAACCCCCCATATCTCTTCATGAAGCCTCCGTACTTCTTCGCAAGCAAATGGTTCTCATCCAGCTCTTTCTTGTCATCTGGAGCAATGTTGCCATCCTCAGAGACATCCAGCTTTGCCAGTTGCAAGAACTCCTTGCAGGTCTCCCAGGCTTTGGCAGAGGGCAGTTTTCCTTCACATTCTAGTGTACATGCCTGAAAAATGGATGTGGTTTACTGAGAATGATTTGATAGTAACTATCACCTCATGATGACTTTATCTTAGATTTACTTCTTTATAAAAGAGCATGAGTGAGCCTCTCTTTGTGACTGGCTTGGAAGAAATGCTCTTTGGGAACAGCTGATTTGGTACCTGTCTGTTTTGAAGTTCTTCATATCCCTCTCTGAAGGACAAGGTAGTCTCCACTCTAAGAGGCAGACTACCAGATAAAATGAATTTTGGGTCTTCTATGTCAAGGTTGCCCCTATGTTTCTGTTTCAAAGAAGCCACAAGTACAGTTCTTGTGTCTCCCTTACACTTGTGTGAGTTATGGTTTATTTTTTTTTTAATTTCCTACCAGGAAGCTAAAAAACAATTGTGGTTTACTTCATAATTCAAGTGTAGAAGCATATTCAATCTTCATAATTAAAAGTATCATTCAGAAATTTTAGAAAATGAGTTGCACAGCATGGTATTGCAAAGAAGCCAGCTGTACTGTACTGTTCAGTATCTTCAATACACTGTATAGCTTTAAAGGCTGTGTGTTGCCATGAGTTTCTCTTCGTGGAACAGATCATTCTAACATGTACCAATAGAAATGTAGAAATACAGGCTCACTTAGGCAGGTTCAAAGTTACATTTTTGCTAGCTGGAAAGCAGTGACCATCAAAGAGAGAGGAAAAAAATCCTAAGCCATGTTTCTGACTGCGTTGAAAAATTGTCAGGCCACAACAAAAAAGCTTTCAGTACCTTATGCATATCTCAAAACCTGCGTTGTGATGATAGAAACACAGATATTAGCTATGATTATCTCTCTTGTGTCAGGGGAATTTACATCTTGTGCAGACATACCCTTCAGTTATAAAATAAAGTGATTCCAGTGTTTTTTCTTCTTGCCCGTGGTTTTCATACCACAATAGGTAAAGAAAAATCATCAATATTTTCAATAAGAGAAACACTCGTTCTGACTATAGATGACATGCTCTAAGGATCCTAACATACTTTAAAGTGTGAAATTAAACTCCAGTACAGCTCTCTCAGATAGCTAGCTCATTGTCCACTGCACAGCCTGTCTCTTGAGCCTCACTTTAGTCTGAGAAATTTAAATATGATATTTTTGGTATGATCAGAAAAGAAAAGAAAATTAAAGGGATTTATATATTTTGCAACACAATAATTTAACTGGCACTATGTGCTTATTACTATATATTACAGTCATGCTGTAAAGAGATTAAGATTTCAGCTTCAGTCTGGCTTTGGAATTGCTCTAAATCAAAGCATGAATAGGTCTCTCCCTTTCTCAGCTAGTTTTAATAACCTCCTCTTGTCAGAAGAACACAATCCCTAAGTGTGAGTGACCAGGTACAACTCCTCTCTTACAAATACAATGTGATAAATTCAGTTATTATATTACTAGATACTAATACCTAGAAACAATAGTTTCCAAGAATTGTTCATACATGTTTAACAAATACAAGGTATGCTACATTGCTTTTTCACCTAGTTAGCTAGCAAACATTGTTACAGGATGAGACTTTGAGTCTTTAATGATTACTGAAGGTGTGCAAGAGAGACTGGCAATACAGACATGCAGAACATATACTCCAAAAAGCACAAATGCCTCTCTCTGTAAGGACAAAATACCACTTTTTTTACCCTAGTTGACATTAAAGCTAAGGTATGGTTGAAAGCTAGTGTTAGCAAAGGGAAAAACCAAAACCAAAACAAAACAAAGTAGAGGGAACTATTTTGCCAGCTGTCTAAAGAATATTGCCTTTCTGAGCCTGCAATGGCTAAGAGGTCTTGAGCTTTTGGATTAAGTAGAAGTACCTAGTAGTTACTAACTCTGTGTAAGGCTAAAGAGCCCAGTTTCTTCCTTTTGCATGCTCCCAAGTAACCAGTGACATGATAGCAACAAAACTTTTAAGATCATTTTAGATGTGCCGAGAGCATGATGCCTCAATGTGGGTGTATTTGAAGTCAGGAACAACCGATGCCACTGGCAAAGTGCTTGGCAGCCAGAGTTCTCACCTTCTTCAGGAAGGGCTGAGGGACCCCAGGCTTTCACTCATCCCGATCTTTAAATTTCAAGCTGAGTTGCCTCTGTGACTATTCTTTTAAATAGTTTCTACATCATGAAGTTTACAGATAATCCCCACCCCCCAGTGCTCTTCATTCCGGATTTAGCACGATTTGTCTTAGAAGCCTTAGTCTTTCACAGGCATATTCCTAACGCTGTGCATCACCGTGCAGAGAGGAGAAGCAGCGAAGGTACTGTTACTCAAAGAGGCTTTAAACCCACTTTTTTTTTAGAGAGATTTCAGGCAGATCTTTTCAGCTCGACAGCCATCCTGCCCGGAGAGAGCTCATCTTACCATGGACAAGGGTCGGGACCCTCCCGGTCGGGACCCTCCCTCCCGTTCTGCTCGGCTTCCCCCCGTCCTGTCGGCGCTGGAATACCCGGCAGCGACCCCTCCTTCCCCAGAGATGCCCTCTCCGGTCGGATTTCTCTTCCTCCTTACGTTTTCACTCTGCCTTTTCCTTGTTCCCCGCGGGGCTGTTCCTTTGTCCCCATCCCCGGGGGTCGCCGCTCGCCGTCGGGCAGCGGGAGGCACGGGCGGGCTTGGGTGGCTCCTCGGGGCGCTCTGGGTTTGTATCAGCGCTCTCCGCCCGCTCCTCGCCCCCTCTGCCCAAACCAGCTTCTCCCTCTCTCCCCCCTTCACAAAAAGTGTCTTCCGAGCCACCCCCCGCCACTTCCCCCACCATTTATTTTTCTTATTCCGCTGCTTTTCCCCGTTCCCCCTTTCCTCCCTTCAGAGCTAGGGGGAGGCGGTGCGGGGTCTGCGGGGGCTGAGGCGGCCCCGGTGCCGCTTACCAGGGGGTGGATGCCGGCGCGGGGTCCCAGGCGGTAGGCGCAGGCGGCGCAGTCGCGGCCGCAGTCGGCCCGCGCCCTCGGGAGCAGGCAGGTGCTGAGGGCCAGCAGCGAGCAGCCGAGTCTCAGGAGCAACGCCATGGGGCTGCAAGAAGGACAGGTCAGCCGGCAGCCGCCTCCTCCCGCTCCCACCCCCGCCACGGGCTCCCCCCAGCCGCCAAAAGGTTCAAACCAACTCCGCTAAGCTCACGCTTTTCAGAGCCGGGGTGATGGCGCTCGCCAGGTAAGCGGGAGCTTGAACTAAGCAGGCGTTTGGCAAGGCAACTGACCTTCGGAACAGGAGCGGACCCGGAGGATGAAGCACCCAGAAGATCCCGTTTGGTGAAAGTGTTCGTCCCCAAACACTTTATCCCTCTCTGCCTGCAAAAGCCGGCACCACAGCGGGAGAAGAGACGCACCGCGGAGCGGCACGGACGGGATCCCGGGCCCTCCCGGGAAAGGGTTTCCCACCGGGACGCCCCGAGCTACCTCCCCGACGCCGAGCACCAGCCCCGGCAGAGCCGCCCCGGCCCTCCCTCTGTCCCGATCGCGGGCAGAGCAGCTCCCTCACTCACTCACACACACACGCTGCCCTCGGGGCTCCCGGGAGTTGCCGAGGAAGAAGCTGCGCCCTGTTGAAGCCTCGGCGTGGGAGCCACTATTACTTATAGCGAGACCGAGCAGCCTCCGGAGGAGCCCCGGGGGAGGCAGGCACAGCCGGGGCCTGCTGGCAGCTCCGGCGAGGGCGGCTCGGGGGGCGCCGAGCCGAGCCCGCTGCCGGGGCCGGGCGCGCCGCTGCGGAGCGTGTGCGGGCGGCGGCGGCGGCACTTTATAATTGGGGACCGCGGGGAGAAGGCGGCCTCCCCCAATCGCCGTCGGGCTCCCGCTGACGCGGCGACTACGACATCCCCCCCGGCACCACCGCCCCGCCGTCCGTGACTCCAGCGGGGCTTGGGATGAGGGGGTGTGTGTGTGTGTGTGCCCCTGCCATCGGGGAGGGGGGAGCGGGGAACCGGCCCCGGGAAAGTTACCGGGGGAAGTTTTCACCGGGGGCGGGCGGGGAATGAGACAGCGCTTGAGTCATGCGGGGGTGGGCGTGAGGGACGGGGAAAGGCGCCCCGAGGCTGGAGGGGTCCCCTCGGAGGTAACCCCACTCCCCGGGGCAGCGGACGCAGGTTCCCGCAAGAGCCTCGCACAACCCGGAGAGTGCGACTGGGTTTGGGAATTTTTGGTATGGGCTTTTTTTTTTTGTTGGTTTTTTGTTTGGTTGGGTTTTTTGTTCGTTTTCAATTCTTTTTTCCTTCTTTGTTTCCTCCCTCTCTGCCGCTTTGCCAACCCCCTCCAAACTGCTGATGCTGAGAGCTCTTGCTGCACATCTTCTGCCTCCCTTCCTGAGCCTCAGGTGTAAAACACCGTGGGGGAAGCAGATTTTATTTGACCAAGGAAGAAGACAAGGGTTTTAATTTGAAACTATCAGAATTCACAACTATGAGCAGATTTGCATTGTTGCCACAATTTTGGTGCCCAGGAGAACACAAATAGGAAAGAACCAGAGAGAAGCAAACCTCTGAGCACTTCTATAAGCTTCTCAAGCACAGCAGTCAGGGCTGCTCACTGTTGTGCTCTGACTGACGTCTTGGTGAACAGGCATAAAGCAATGACACTGATCTCCAATACCTCTTGTTTGTAGAGGGCCCCAGCCATGCTCAGCTGCATTTCTTCAACTGTCATTTCTTCTACTTCCAGCCCCAAATTATTTCTAGCTGGTCTATATTATCTTGATTTTCTTCCAGCATTGTTCTTCAGTTGAAAGAGCATTTTCCCTCCTCCTGGTGTGTTTCTGGGATGGGGTTATTCTCTTTAGTCCTCATTTTGCTGAAGTGAACAAGCTGTGCTCTTCATCAGTCTGTCCTAAGATGTCATGTGAATGTTCTGCTCTGCATTTGCTATGGTTGGAGTTCATAATTTCTGTGCATGAGTGATGGGAACAGAACACAGTATGTCAGCTGAAATTTCATTAGAACAATAATGCGTAATTATGTTCCCTGGAGGAAGAAGACACCTCAATTTATACCTCCCCAGGTCTCATTTGCCTTTCCTGATGCTGCAGTACATTGATGTCACACAGCCACTGAGATACAACCAGATCTTTATCCTTTGGAAGCAAGAGGAAATCCAGTACTATTACTGTATGGAAACCTTGATTTTTTTTTGCCACCTTGTCCTTACATCAGCTATCAGACTGAGGTTAAGGAGTCTCAAATGAATGTGTGGATTTTCAGAGATACATCCATTCAATCCAAAGGTGCTGCTCTTACCTATAATCAGTGCATGTGAGAAGAGAATCAGGCTCTTTGTTTATGCAGTAGTATCAGTCAACTTTGTAAGTGAACCCTCAAGAGAAGAGGTAGACATTTTAAAAATCATCCCAGTGGGTATATTTATGTTAGCATGTGAGGGATCTGCATTTGGAACAATGAGCAAATTGCTGTGCCACTGAATCAGCAGGATTGCTTTCAAGTTTGTTCCTGAGTTGGTTAGGGAAGCACTGACTAACTCCAGAAGTGACACATTTGATGTCTCTGTTGCTGTAAAGTTTCTCAGTACAAGCAGAGCTTTTTGTGATGTACATCATCAGAGTAGTCCTCTGGGTCACTTACTGACTCTCAGCTCTGCCATCATTTATTGGCTTGCACTCTAACAGTTAGCATGGTGTGACAGGACAGATAGCCCAATAGTGTTCCTCCAGCAGCATACATCCCATGTCCCTGGGCTGAGAGGGTGCTGCTTTCATCATTCTGCACACAAGCATCTGTGCTCAGCCAGCTCACTCAGCTCCTCAGCCTGCCATAGCCTTCAGTACTCTGTTTAATGTCACTCATTGTGCTTAATCTGTTCATGATGAAAACCAGCCAGTGTCAGAGTCTCACTGTGTACAGAGGTGCGGATAATCCTTCTGGGTAAAATACAGATTATACCAGGAAAATATAAAGGGTGAAGCAAGACTAAAGCATATAAAAGGACCAAATAAAAGGCTTGTAAATTCTGTGTAGAAGTGAACTAGTGAAGAAGGTTATTTTACTGTGCATAAACCTTTTGGCTGATGGTGGGAAAAAGGGATAAGATGGGAAGAGACCTAGTGCAAAATGCACATCTGCAAGGGCATTTTCAGCAAGTGAGAGAGAGAGCAGAGGTATCTGTGTACAGCCAGCACTGGGCAGAAGTCCAGCTGTGGCTGTTGCTGTACTAAGATATCCCTGACTCTTTGGTTCATCTGCTTCTCCCTCTCTGTCCTTTGCATCTTTAGTGGGTTCCTCTCTATCATTAGTCCTCATCCTACATCCTTATGGAGGTTGTAAGGGGTCCCCAGGGTCTGGCAGGATGGAGAGTGGGAAGAAGGTTCCAGCTGGACTCTTGTTTTACCCTTGCCTGCTACATAGAATCCTTTCCTTCCTCCTGAAAGATGCTAATATTCACAGAGGATGTGATGCAAGAAAGGAGTGATGTAGAAGATATTTCTTGAAGAGCTCACTTTTCCCAGTGTCAGCAGATGAAAGCTCTGTAATTCCATGTCTGAGTTCAGTTTTGTGTAGGGAAAGTATTCTTTGCATAGAGAAGATGAAACAAGGCGAGAATTTAGCAAATTTTGCCTAAATACTACAGAGCAAAAACTACATAAGGAAAATTACTCACTGTAGGCATGGAGGGTAATATTTGCTCTGCAATGGTGAACTGAGAAGCAAAGAAATAGGGAGGCAGAAAGAGAAAAAGAGAACACTTTTCACAGCAGTAAAGACAATAGCTTGTTGTTTACTACTAATGTTACAATAAAAATGTCCTGGTATTGACATAAAACTTTAGCATTTGTATAAACCAGAATTACCACGGACATCAAATGCTTTTTAATCTGCCATCAAAATATACCAGCCAAAAGAAAAGAGTCTTTACAATAGTAGTGCTTACAGCACCAGGGACTCCGTTTATCTAGCTCCCAAACTTAAGGTAGAATGAGGTGAAGCCAAGATGAAATCATCTTCATTTTACTGATCAAGAACACAGTCTAAATGAACTTCTGAAGTGTAGCATAAAATGAGCAGCGGAGTTAGAAATGAAAGCTCTCTTAGAATTCACATTGATATCTTTTCTGCAGGACCAGCTTTCCATTATAAATTATACTCATCATGCTAATCAAGCTGCTACGAAGTCATTAAATGAAAATGAATTAATATAAATATGAAATAAACATGCTTTTAGCACCTCAAGCAATCCTCCTCACAACACAAAGCCTTTATGATAGAATGAAGAACAGGAGATGTAGAGCAGCATGTTGATTATTTTCTTCAGCTCAGTGTAAAAGGTCACAGTATTTCTTAAGATCAAACAGTCGGGTTCCATTTAGCTCAGCCTAAACAGGCTAAATTTTTAATGGGAAAATACATAACTGGTATCAGAGCGAAGAAAGGCATTGCAGGTCAACTCTCTTATACCAAATATAATCAAAGCCATTAAAAGACATGAGTTATTGATCTGTGTATACAAGACATGCATTGTTACTTTTTAAATATCTTTATTAAATTATGTCCAGTGTAAGCAGAGAAGAGCTGTAATAGAGAGAGGTAGTCAATTACAGTTGATATGCATTACCTAAAATGTACCTTTACAGGACAGAGATGTTTCAGTGCTTCCCAGATATCTGCACATTCCTTAATAAATGTCTAGGTGTATCATTTTAAGATATGAAAAAATTAAGGAAGATCTCAATGATGCATACATTCCTGCTCAGAGCTGCTGAAGGCAATCTTATATGAAGAACTGGAATGCTAAACTTGCTGTTTCAGATGAAGATGGCTCTTATTAATAATATTTTTTACCTCTGAACAATTTACACCTCTTTTAGAAGGCAAAACCATGAACAGATCTGGTGATATTTTCACAGAAAGAGCACTGACAGCTACTGTCCCTGTCTAGTGGTTGATGCCATGTAGCTTTGTAAGGGGGGAGGAGGCTTCATTCTTCTTTATCTGGAGGAAATAAAGAGTGTGACACGCATTCAGTATAAGAATGCAGCAAATGCAATTATTAGTGCATTTATTTAGCTGGAATTGTATCAGACAAGTTAACCATGAAACAAAGAATTTTATACTGTTCTATGGAAATACATGGAGATTCACTTTATTACATGCTTCTCTGTTTCTCAGAGACAGATGAATTTGTGCACTCCAAGATTTCTGAGATCAGGCCTGAACTACAGTAAATAGAATGTGCTGCAGAGTGAATAGAAAAAACTGTAATAAAAAACACAAACCCTAAATGTATTTGTTATAAAAGCATTGTTTCTCTCATTTCCACAGAGGCCATTGGAGAGGTATTCCCAATCAAATAAGAAGAAAACAGGGTTCTCGGTAGCAGAATAAATTGTGATGGAATCCAGATACAGTGATTATTATTTAAAATAATAACTACTCCATGTAAGTGGAGTGATTTATCCTAATTTTTTCAATTAAGAAAACTTGTCCATGAATTACAAAGGAAGTATTAGACTCTATCTATGAAAAGGATTGCAGTGTCTAGTGCATATGTGGAAGGATTAGCTGAAAATTGTAAATGAGAGATTTTGATTACTTCAGTCATATTAAGAAAAGCAAAAAACCAGAAACTAAACAATGTATTTGGAATGCAAGTTTCAATTATTTTCTCATTATTCACACAGAGGCAGCAGAATTTTGGTGCTTTTACTCCAGTTCCAGCCTCATATTTTCATTGCTAGTATTTTATTGCCCAGTTGGGGAGTGCTGTGCTCACACTTTAGCACAATATCCAAAAGGAGTTGTTTTTGCAGACGGGAGCTGTGAGGAGAGCCTGGTGCGTTACCTGCAGGCAGGGTAAAGGCTGGCTGCCTTCCTTCTCGTGGGGCACAGCTTGGTGCTGCAGGGCATGCAGAGGTGACTTGGAACTCCCATATTTTGGGTGCTTAAAACAGTGTTGGCGGTTGCTGTGGTTTCCAGCAGCACGACACGGAGTGTTTTTCAGATGATCACTGAGCTCTCTCCTTTCCACCCCCACCAGGGCCTGAGCACCAACTCTCTCCTGCCGTCTCCGGGCCACAAAGGGAGCAGCAGAGGGCTGTGTGTAGTCCTCCTCTTCTGCTGGAGGGATCCTCCATAGGTGATTGGGATAGCAATAAGGGACATCATTTTGTTACACCTCTGCTGGAAACCCCCTTGTTTGTGCTGGGGGTCTGTCTGCCTCACAGCCTGCCGTGGCTGTCCAAGCAGCATCGAGCCTCTTGTGCTCTTCCAGCATACCTTGGTCTAACAGTGGGCTAAATTCCTCAGCTGCAAAAGCAACTTTTTGCTCATTGAAGGTAGAGTCCACTCTAGATAAGCTACTGTCACAGTTGCAATTCCCGTGGATTATATGCTTATTATATGCAAATAATAAGCAGATGATGTTCATGCAAAAAATGGAGTGGGAAAGGTACAAAAATACAGGGTTCTCAGAAGCACCGTATCAAAGGTCCATATCAAAGATAAATGATTTTCAGCTGTTTTACTCAAACTGGGGCCCCAGTTATGCTCCAGAAACTTCCATAGGAAAGGAAAGGTTCAATTTCTCGAGTTATCTAGATAGGAAGGGGAAGAAGATGCTGACATAAAAAGAATCCTAAGAGCAGTTAAAAATGAAATAAGAAACATTATCATCACATTCCCTCATTTTACACATATTTGACCTGTTCTGTTGGCCATTGTTCGTACCTCTTTGTGCTTTGAATTTCTATAAAGAAACCTGGAAACTGAACTCTGACCTTTCCCTTCTCAGATTATTTTCCTTTCCTTCCAAGATGCTTACTTTATACTTGAAAGTAATTTCATTTCTCCTGCTGCATAATTGAACACTTCAAAAACTAAAAATCAACCTCAGCCAGCTGTGTCCTCATTGCTTTTGCTGTAGCAAACACATGAAAGTATTTCATAAAGTTTGAAGCATTGAGTTTGACTGGGGTCTAGGTTTAATCTGAAGATTGAAGCTTGAATTTAAGGAGAAGTTGGGAAGATCTCAAATGGCACTGGAAGCAGAAGAGTTACCATGTTGAGTGAAAATGTAGGTGCAGTGACAGTGCACAAGAAAGGAAAACAACAGATGTGCTTGTTTTGGTAATTTTGAGATTACATAAATGTATCAGAGAAGATTGCCTTGTGGTCAGCTCCTTTCCCAGCTTGCAAAGTGGTATCTTGCATTTTTATTGTTATATGTCCTTGTTATTATGATATTTAGATTTTCTTTGTCAGAGTGAAAGCTTGAAAAATTAGAGTGGCAACCACTGCTAAAGTGGAGGTTCAATACAAGGATATTTTTAATAAAAAAATGCTAGCAATAACATTTCCACACAGCTAATCAGCACTGTCTATCTTGACAAAAGCTTTCTGTGCCACCTCAAAATGGTAAATTCACCTCTTCCCTCTAATGTAAAGTAAGTGATACCAGTTAGGACCTGATAATGACTAGCTTTGAAGCATTTTGCTAGAAAAAGCAATTGATGCCATTTCATAACATTTGATTGTGTTAATTCAAATATGAGGTATAATATTTATACCTCTAAGACAGGACTAAAAAATGAGGTATTTCAGACTTTTAGCTTAGGGATTTGAACTTCCTTTGGAGTATTCCTTGTCTACAGTGGTACCTTAGGATTTAATCAGCTGACGTGTTCATGTAAGGTAAAGAGACTTGTGTGTGCTAAGATCTCAGAAAAAAATAGACGTAGAATATAAAATAATGTGACTCTCACAGTGTTGAAATACTAATGTATTTTAAGAAGTAATAAGTTGTACTTCAGCTTGCTCAAGTGCATCAGCACCTTTAAGTATAGACAATGACTCCTGCAAACCGCAGTTGTGAAGTTTTTATGGGATTAGACTAGTTTATGTCACTACGCATTCCTCAAGCTGATTATCTTTCTCCTGCTGTGCATTTGCCACTTCTCTGCAGGCAGCAGTGCTGATCAGTGCCTGAGGCAGACTGTTCCTGGTTCTGAGAGCATCCTGGTAACTGCCTTTCTGCCTCACCCGTATCATCGTCAGGATGAGGTGGAGTTTTGTCATAGCACACTGTAACTAGACATAAAGCATTTACTGAAATGAGGACTACTCTCTAAAAATGCAGCAGTGTACTGCTGGTCAGCTGATCAAGGTGGGAAGCTTACAAAGAGGTCAGGGAGCTTCTAGGCAAGGTTGACCACTGTCACCAATCTGGCTGTGCAGCTCCTGGCTTCAGCCCTTGGAGATAGAGCTGTGTATTGTCTCACAGGTGCTTTGCTCCCCTTTGGAGACTGGATGTATGTTATAGATGGAAGAGCTGACTGTTGTTTTGAGCCCTAGCTCAATGATTTTACTTGTTTAGGCAGTGCAGAAACATATAGAATTACCTGAAAATGGAGGGGTTCCTGACAAGGGAACAGATTTTATCACTGACATAATATGTAGGCCAGTTGCCTTCTAAATATGTGTGAGATGTCAAATTTTTTTCTTCATGGTACATTTCTGCTTTTGCTAGGAGAATCATGGAGTCTCTGACAGCACTCAGCAGATGAGCTTGTGGTTCTTCCATTAAGATCATAAATGAACTCAGAAGAGTTGCAGGTGGGATGCCCAACATGACTTGCATGCATGTAAACCTGGTGAAAGGACTTGTGAAGCAAACTAACTATAAATCAGCAAACCATAACTATGAATCAGTGCAATATAACAAAGTTAGATCTCACGGAGAAAAATGTCAGGGAAAATGCCTCATTTATGTAATTTCCAAGTCTCTCAAAATGTAGTTTTGTGGATGTCTGTTAGACACATACACTTCCAGTGATTTCTGTTTTATCTTGTCTGCAGTGTCCTTTAACTTTTCTGGATGTTTGATGGCCTGGTGTCCCAGGTGGATCTTCCTGTCTCCAGGGAGTGTGGTATGGTGTGTCGTGACCAGATGAAAATCTCTTTTGAATACTTCTCATTAAATAAAATAGCTGTAGCAATAGAAAACAGAGACAAGAGAAAATATAAGACTCAATCATGCTTTTGAATCTTGCCAATTACTTAATCTTATGGCAAAAAATCTTCCATTATGAGGTTTAGTCTGATATCCATATTTGTGTTAGCCTTTTCATGGGCTGTTGAAAGGTACTTTTAAGGAGAGAAGTGATTCCATATTCTAAATGTGCACTTGAGTCCAAGAAAATAATTACCAATCCCTTTTAATAAAAATGTGCTCTTTGTGGAGAAAACCAAAGTTTGAAATCCAAGGCTGGTGCTTTGAGCCTGGTTTGACTGTTTGACTGGGACGAACTGCACTTGTTTCGGAGTCTCAGTGTTTTGGGTTCAGATCACACCTTCCTTTCTCCCACAGGCTGCCTGCCTGCTCAGCTAGGATTCACAGGAGTGTGCACTTTCTATTTTACACCTGCAAAGTTTTTCATCAAAAAGTTAGGCAACAGAACTCTAATTGAAAACTTATGATTTAGGGACCCTTTATAGGTTACTATGGTTGGTAAGCTAATAAGGAAAAAATGAAAGCAAAAGGCAAGGTGATTTGGTGTTAATTTATTTGACATCTATGTGTTAGGTATGATTTATGGGAATATTTCATAGTACAATACAGTAACTGCATATCTTCAAAGAAGGAAACTGTAATCTGAGTCATTCCAAATACTCTACAAAACAGGCTGAGAATAATGAAGAGAGATGCAAGTTTTAATTCTTTGAAGGATAAATACATTTTAAATTAATCAGATATGGATTAATTAGTTTTTCTTTATGGCAATAAAATGCTAAATTAAATATAAGTAATATGGAGTGATATGAAGTTCAAAGAAAGGTGGGTGACTTTACCTTTCAGTACTGTTTTCAGTAAGGAGTTTAATTAAGCTGTAACTTGGAGTTTCCTCACAAGGTTATCACTGTGAGTGTGCAGAATCTAGTAATGCCTACTATGCACACACAGAAGTGAGCAATGCATGTATTTTTACAGGATGAGAACATTCTTGTAAACCTTTTCATCTGAAAAGGTTTATTTTAATCAAACGGAATCTGGTATCTTCTAATGCATTTTGCAAAGACAGAATTAATGTCATTCTGTAAAACTCTTCATTTAACTTTTGTAGAGGTTTATGGCTATTTTTTATGTGGCTGTATGATATTCAGTTCCAGGACGCCGATTAAAAACAGAGGTTTGTTTTTAATCATGTACTCCTTCTTTGATCTCATGAAAAGAAACTCTTCACTTTGTTTGAGTTGTGATTAATGTCTTTTTTGCAGTTACCTGAGTTACAAATCAGAACATACGGAAGTTGTGGGGGAATAGCATCTGAAGCGCAGTGATCTAAGTATTAAATAATTGCTACTTTTAGGGATCATTGCTTCTCAAACAACATATTAAAACAGATAGAAATTACAGTACAGAAAAGAAACTCATGGCAATAGTACTCCTGCTAATATTTACTCTCCAGGTTGCTCCTTTTTGTTCTGCTTTTTTTTTTTTTTTCTTGAGTGTAAAGAAAGGGTTACAGGTAATCTACTGGCTATTTTGAGTGGATCCCAAATATCAGCATTTAACTCACTCTTTAATAAAATAATCCATGAAACAATAAGAGATTTTCCTCCACCTGTCCCTGCCTGTTCAGAGCAATCTCATTGGCTAACTTTACTTAATCTCTGCCTAACAATTAAGATCTGTTGTCCCAGTCCCATGAGGAATCTTTCATGGCTGAGGAGTACAAAGTGTCACCCTTTAGAAATTACTGCCAATATCTTGGCTGGTCCAAATTCATGTAGCTAGTGATGCTGCATTTTGTATTCTTGATGAAGTTCAAAACTACTTTTTCTTGTCTATGTGTCATGTACTCACGTTAATATTTTTCCAGTCTGCCAGTTTTTATGGCACTGATCTTTTTACTTGTTATGCATCATTTGATTTAATTCCATTGCAGACAATGATTTATAACTGCTTTATTATAAGGAAAAAAACACCAGAAAAGAAGGAGAGCGATGCAGGATGGTGAGCGCTGACATTAAACTGATCTAACATCTGATGTACTTTTCAGGAAACCCTTTTAAGATAATGATTTTTCCCCCAAATTAAACTGCATATAAGGTAAGTTGTGGCACCCCTATCACTTGATTTAGTTTCAGCCAGTTGATTTAATTATTCAGCAGGGAACAGTATATCAGTGCAGTATGGATGTTTAGGAAAGGTCACTTAAATTCTTATTTGATGCTTTGATGCACAGTTTATTTCAATAAGAATGTACCTATAAACCCATAGATATCTATATATTGAAGAGAGGTCTTAAAAACTTGTTAACTCTGTTACTATTGGCAAAGGCAAACTTAACAGAACAAAAAAAAATATTTATTTAAAAATTCAGTATAATTTGGATAATTTTTTAAAGTCTGTACTACTCCCATCCAAGAATCTCAAAGCCTTTGAATGCAGTCAATGTCATTCTTGCAATGGCATTGCTGTCTGTGTGGTTTAGGGATGAATGTAATTCCTATTGATGCTATGTTACCTGAATTGTTTCCTTCTGAATCAACTTTTTAGAACTATTTAGAATTTTCTTCATATAGCATTATTTTTTCCTGCATGTTCCTATATGCTTTGAACTTTTCTGATGCTACTTTGTCAATTTTCTCTAATGTCCTTAAAAACATGGGGGAGTTGAAACCTTTACCTGAAGAGTGACTACAGATTACTAAACCTTTCAAGGGTGACATTTGCAAAAAATTTGACATTTCTTTGTTATCTCAGGTTTGTACCTTCATGAGTAGTGAGAAGATCAGAACTTTGTGATTCCTATTTCTGTGTCCTCCTGAATGACATTTCCCATTTAACATTCACATTGCTGCATCTCAGACAACATAATAGAATAGACACCGATTTCCTTTGCTGACAGAACACAGTTTGTGTGGCCACATTTCTAAGTGGTGATGTGCACAGATTTCAAGGACTTTTATTGTCTACAATAAAAGAATTTTACTGATTCTGCTGAATTTTGATTCAGCTAAATTGCTGCTGCATATTTAATATAAATATATATAAACAAGCAAAGCAATTCTTCATATTCAAATAGGTATTAACATTTATTTTAAAGTCCTCAGTTGCTTGAGTTTTACTCTGTCACGCTCCAGCTTTGTTGCTTCTCTTACAGATGACTCCTCATGCTTTGTGTTGATAGGGAAAAATTTTATTTCAATTTCTTGAAGTTTCAAAAGCAATTGTGTAAACAAGTTTGAAAAATGTTGGTAATGGCAGATTATGATCAGGAAATGTTAACTGTCTGTCACTGGAATTGTTTATGAATAAAAGAGAGATATGCTTAAGAAAATGTTGGTAGCATCATGGATATGAAATTTTATTTCCATTGATTAGACAATGATGTCCTTTACTACTTAGGGACAGGAGACAGAAAATATAAAGTTTTCATAACACAATTTTTAAACTTTTCCATTTGAGCAGAAGCAGCAGAGAGGCAGCAGGATGCAAAATAGATGAAGCAAAAAATAAATATATATGATTACAGATTTCAGTTATAGCATTTAGACCTTTGCCTAATGTGTCTACATTTGTCAAATCCAAGACAAACTCTAAAATCTGATAAATAATTTGGAGCTGCAGTTTGCAAGGCTCACTCAGGCTAAGGTTGTCTCGGAGCTAAATTATTTCTCATTCAGCACTCTCTGCATCTTGGTTTATTGCAAGACACATTTGATAAGGTAAGATTACTTGCACAAAGGATAGCTTTTCTCCATTTCAGACTGCACATCACAGCCTATTGTATGTACTCTTTAAACTGAAAAGCAAATTTTGGATAGTAAATTGGTCAATGTGGAAACAAACTTTGGGAAATATCCTAGATCTAGGCAGCAGATAATCTTGCTAAGTCTTGCCTAACAATAAAAATCTCAGTCACAGAAATATGTTGATTATTCTTATTTTAAAGTTGACTTTAAAGGGATAAATATCTATGTTCATCATTTGTGAGTCTTTAAATAAAGTGCAGTCCTGGAAGTCTGCAACATAGCATTGCCTGTCTTATTGAAAGATGTAGGAAAGAAAGCGGCTCTTCAGTCCTGCTGGCATGGAAAAGTGCTGGACTAAATGGGCCACTGACAAAGTTATGGAGGCCACAACTTGCTCAGGCTGTTTAGTGGAAAAAGCCACTATTGAGCCATCACCAGAGAACCTTCCTGTAAGTCAGAGTGCTGAAATGGCAGAGGATTCTCTCCACAGCTTTGTAGGAAGCTCTGAAGGAAATGGTAGCCAAACTATGTTGATCTACGCACAGCAGCTTGCAGGCACAAAGGAAGTGCAGAAACACCCAGAGATTAAAGCATTTCGAATGGTCATTATTAAGCTTTTGAGGAGTTCTGTGGCCGAGGAACATCTTTACCATCTCTAATTCATGAAGGATTTAGGTTTCATCCAACTTTTATTCAGTTTTCATAGATTTTAGTGGTTTATGACAAATATGCCAGAAATTCCAGTCCAATTCTGCACTGTGTAGTGTTGCAGACATTGCAGTTACTTTCTCCCTCGAAATGCAGTCTGTGGGTGAAGTGGTGCTCTTGTGTGTGAGCAATCTGTGTCTGTCTGTCATATACTTCTCCCTGAAGAAGCAGTGCACATGTCCCTGTGTTCTGCTAATGTTTTTTGCCATCATTATTGTTATTCAATATACATAAAGATATTTAACATTACTTTTTAATGAAAGAGTTATTAAACCAAGGACTTAGTTCTTACGTTTTTATTTGAATCCCACGTACCAATGAGTTCATACTAGCTGACTTTTAAAGAGACAAAGCCTTTGCAGCTGCTAAATAAATGGGGCTAAAGCTGTGCTCAATAAGTCCTTTTCATTGTGAAATACCAAATACAAATGTTAGCTTCTCTTTTAAGTCCAGCCCTCATTCTTCTGCCCTGAAAAGCAAAGACATCCTATTTTTTGTTGCCAGATGATGAAGAGTGATATTTTTTTAAAATGAGGTATGATAACAATAAAAGAAAAACACCCAATATCCTCTTATCATAGCTATCATGAAGGATTAATTTTAAATAAAATAATTTTAAATGAAAAGGTTCCTTTTATGACATTTAAAACGATCACAAGCATAGAAATGATTATTTTCAAATAATCATCATATAAATCAATGATAAGATCTAATAAGTATCTTCTTGAATCACTTCCCTCCAATAAATTCCATGAAAATAGTGCATATTAGTTGTCTTGTTGAAATGAAATGGGACACAACTTCATTAAAAACCTCAAGT
Source organism: Pseudopodoces humilis (assembly GCF_049639895.1). Lineage (NCBI taxonomy): Eukaryota > Metazoa > Chordata > Aves > Passeriformes > Paridae > Pseudopodoces > Pseudopodoces humilis. Next base: position 37,803,961 of record NC_142200.1, on the reverse strand, counting down.
GTTAAATCTGGGATTTATGAAATGACTTTCCATGCCATTTCCTTTTGCATCTTGTCACACAGAATCAAAACTGTCTATTTAAATTTCCTCTTTCAGTTCCCTGAGTTTTAGAAAGACTGAGATTCTATTTGAAGTACTTTCCATTCCTGTGTACATCCATCAAGATCCATCAGTGGGATGCATCAATTCATTGAAAGGACATTAAGATAAAAGTTTTTAAATTTTTTATTTTGTTGTTCTCTTATTCTAAAGGTGAGCACCGCAAAATAGCTGGGAGCTTGCCCTTTGGGCTATGACTTTGCACCTAAGTACTGTGATATTTCAGTAGCAGTACTTGTGCAGGTGAGTGGGGATTCCATTATTTTCAGATATTTTCAAAGCTTTTTTCCAGTAATTAACCTCTTTCCATATAATTAAGTAGTGATGCCTAATTTTTAATTTAGATTAATTTTGCTTAGGATTCAGCTCCTGAGCCTTGTAATCTTCCTTCTGCATAGTACATAGCCTTTCCTGTCTGGTGTTTTCTTTCCAGGGCAGTATTTGTGCAGTATAATCAGATCTTTTCTAAATGTATTTTTTCAAATGAGTTATTAAGGTCTGTCTTGTCTGGTCTGTCACAGTAAAGGATTTTGTCCATTCTCAAATAGCTCTTGTAGTCTCTCTGTTTTCCTAATAACTTTAAAGAACATTGATCCCAGAGGTGGACACATCATTCCAGCACTGATCTTTATCAATGCTGTTATCTTAAAGAAGGAAACTGGACCTTTTTTGACATAAATATTTTGTCACATTGACAAATGATAGCTACTTTTTATTGGTAAATAAAAATACTTTGTTTTCTATTGGATCTGCAATTATTTCAGCTCATACCTGAAGAAATAGTCTGCCTGTCTCTAGCATGAACAAGAATGTCAACAAATATTTATGATAAATCAAATAACCAATGTTTCATTTTTTTCCTCCTCTAACATCCTTGGGAATTGCACATGCTTGACAGTTTATAGATTCCAAGCTTCCCTTAAGAAGTGGTTAGCTTCCTCTTTCAACACTTCACCTCTCCCAAAATATCTTAAAATCGAGCATGTCAAAGCCTCTTTCTTAGGGCAGGAGGAGGGATTGCTCTTTCTGAAAGATGATCTAAATTGTGTGAAAATTTGGGAGATAGTGTGCAAGTTTAGAAAGCAAGCACAAATATGGGAATGAGCTATGACCTCTCTCTGATGCCAGGAGATGCCACCGAAAAAGAGAAAAGACATGCCAGGATCTATTTCTTCATGCCAAGCTCGATTCAGAATTCACTCTCAAAATCTACAAGCCAGTTGCAGGTATTCTGATTAACTCTGAATAATATTTGATGAGAATTACATTGATTTCTGCAGAACCACACATGCAGCATGGTATTGCTCAACGTGACTCAAAATTAGAAAAATTTGGCCCCAAAGAAAATGACTCATGCTCATCTCCCTTTGCAGTTATTTTAACACTGAAGCAATTAGAGCAGAGCCTGACTATTTATCTTGTTTCTTTCTCCCCAGCCCATTTAAAGCTCTTTTTTATGCCAATCCACTGGCACCATGTCCAGGTAGCTGATGGCTGTCTCGTTAACAGGACAATTAACGATTTCATTCCAAGTAGTTAATATTCTACACAATCATTTTACACAATTGTCAGATTGAAAGAAGTTGCTACTTAAATACTACAAAAAATAATTTTGTAGCATTTATTGAGAGCTGAAAAATGCAGAAAGCTTATCAATGCTTCTTTATATTGCACAAAACCCTCTCAGGAAATGGACTTCAATGATCTGAGCACTGTGTCTGTCTTATAGCCTGGGACAGGCAGAGTCCTGTGTGCTCCCTAGCCACCCTTTTGACAGAAAGGAAACAATCCTGGAGAATGGTTTTGAGAACAGCTCTCAAAATGCAAGATCACAACATACTCTTTGAAGGAGGGTAGCCAGAAAGCACTTGAAGTTTGTGGAGATTCATGATGAAATAACTCTTGTTTTGTGACAATCTTTATAATTGTTCTTTTTCTAGTAGATTTGTAGAAAATAACATGATTGCCTCCCTACCTCCTCAATCCCATAGTCAGAATTTCAGGACTGCTGAGCTCTTGAAATCAATAGGAGCTGTAGATAAGATGTGGTTGTGAAATGTTGGTTTTCTGAACTAGAAGTGTGTTTAACCACCTGAGTACTGGTGACATTTTGATGGAAAAAAATTAAACAAAGAGCAGGAGTCTGAATAGATACTGATGTATTTTCTGTTCATTAAAGCAAAGCACAAGAAATCATGATCATAAATCAATTTTTTTAAAATATTTTTTTCCTGTTGAAAAATCCACTTTAATTCTCTCATCCTAATAAAATGAGCCATCCTGGCTTGGGCCAACTAGCTATTTAGTTCAGAATGCAGTATCCCACTGTGTCCATAAGTACTCAGTTACATCACTGTCTAGCAAAGTGCAAGAGCAGGCCAAGAATTTGTAATACTTTCCTCTTATATTTTCTTAGCATTTAGTTGTTTCAGTGTGGGCACCTCCAGTGCTGGATTGGTTGCTGTGTGTCCCATAGCAAAAGAATCCTCTCACGTGAGCAGCTTCCCTGGCAACTTCATCAGTTTTCAGTGTCCACAGGCTCATCTCCTGGGAGCTTTGCAGATCTGCTACTCCATATGTGATGGACCACCATCTTCCCCTAATCCAAATCCTTTATTAAAATGATTCCTAGTAGCTTCATTTGTAGTTCTAACATGAGAAGAGACAGTGAACAGTTGAATCCTATCCACTCTTTCCAGATCACCTATGATTTTGCAGCTTGCTTTTGTGTCTCCATCAATATTTCCTCTCCCAAATAGAAACACATTGGTTTACAAAGCAGTTCCTCACAGAGAAACTGGTCTTGAACCTGATTCCCCTTCCTGCCCTGCTCTGAAAATTTTCCAGCTCTCTATGTTTCTTAAAGATGAGGAGATCAGAACTATGTTTTGTCCATGATGTGGATGGACCATGGATTCATATAGGAAAGCTTTCCTCCTGTAACATTAATAGGGATGTTTTAATTAGTTTTGGCTTTCCTATTTGCCTTAGGAAATCATGTGTGTGAACGTTGGGAGGATATACAATAGCTGTTTTAGGCATCCAGGGGGAAAGCTGTGCATGTGTCTAACAGCATATCCTCGTGCAACTGTTTATCCACTTTTTGAAGTACTTATATGCTTAGAAGCTGAAGACATCATATCTTCTTTTAGGCTGAGATATTTTTAAAGACTGCTGAGCACATTTTATGTGTACAAGAAAGCATCACTCAGGCTCAGTAGCGTTCCCTCTGCTCTATGCTACTTTAACCATCACCTGCATTGCTTCCAGACACGCTGTGTATGAGCAGTGCCCCTGCTCCATACATTGGCTCGGTTCTTTGGAACACATCTATCCAACACAAATTAATGCAAACTTGTTTTTCGTATCAGCTCAGATGTACACTTGTTTTACAAAGACGTTCTAGGGTAAAAGTAAAATGCATACCAAAGTGTGCAGATTAGATTTTTGCTATATTAAGTAACTATAGAGAGTAGATGCATTGGTTTTCTTTGCATTACTGTAGCTGTACTTGATAGACAATGTAGCATCATAGCACAAATAATTGCGTAGTTACATGACTTAGTTTTACACTAGATACTAGTTCTGCACAAGCTTTATAGAAATAAGCTTTTACCTTATTGTTCTCTGGTAGGCAAAGTGAATAATTGGAAATGTAATTCCAAGCCTCACTGGCAGTAGGAACAGTGCTTGTTTTGTAAGCAGGATAATGTAGAGACATGTCAAAGCATTACTGATTCTTCAATATCTCTGGCGGTATGATGCTCTGAACATATTTCTCAAGAGAATAATGAACAGCAGTCTGTTCACATCAGCTTGCTTGCCCTCATTTTTTTTTTTTTTTTTAGATTTATTTTATCCTCTGAACAGAATTTCTTTGCTGCTGTTTGTCAGCAGCAGCTGTTATGCTTTACACTGGTGCTCCATTCCACTTGATGTGTTCTGAAGGACATGGTGGTGGTCCATTTATTTTTCTCACTATAGAAAGATGTAAGCTCAAATCCAGGTTAAATTCTATTCTATAGTTCCACTCTGAGGACATGGGATCTCTCTTTCTCTTGCTCTAACTTCCAAAGAATTTGGTGTAAATGTAAGAGGTCCCCCAAAGGACACAACTCCTACAATTTCTATAAGGCAAATGAAGTTATATTTAGCCTGCTTTGTTTTTCCACGAGCTAACTCTGTAAAGCTGTTCCAATGAAGGGGACTTTCTTGTAAGTGTTACTCTCAGGAGATGCTAGGAAGAAGTAATTTTTAGCTAGAAAGGGTCTATATTATATTCTTATCTGCAGAGTTGTGGCTGTGTTGGAATTAATTTAGTACATAAATTCACAGAGTTTAACTCATGGCAAGCTACATGTTTTTGCCCTGATTTGCAACAGTGCTCCCTGAAGGCCTCCTCTCCTGCTTTTATCCGTGTTCTTCTGCATTACAACAGGGACTACTTGCCTACAGTCATGTAGAATTTAGCTGAATTTGAGAACAGTTACACAGTTAAAAAAATCAAATAAAATTTAGCAAAATATCTCCTCTGCATGAGTAAAAAACAGCATCCCCCTCAAATAAATTAAAAAGTATTGAGTTTTTGGGTCAATTTCAATAAAACCTTACAACCTGATTGGCTGAATCCTTTTAAAGATTATTAGTAGTCTGAATTTCTGTAAAGGAAAAGTTGTTTTCCATGGCACTGGTCAATGATTGTTAAGTTTATCTATGTCTGTCCTACATTTCCAACTAACTAATGTCTTATCTGAAAGGTTATAAGATGTTTCTTGCGTACCTCAACTAAATAGAATGAAAAATCCGTTCACAGCATTTCTTTGATGTTTTGCCAGAAACCAATGAAGAAATCGTAGTTAGAATGCTGATGTCATTCCATATTGAATTATTCTTTTGATGAAAAGTATCAGCACTAAAGTGATGCTTATTTTATCACTTTATATGCCCTTTGCACATAAAATCATAGATATTATTGCAGGAGCCTTTTGCCTTAATTTAGTATAAAAGCAGGGTTTTTTTTATACTTGTTGGTGGGATGAAAAACTATTTAAAACAATATAATGACCCTTTTCAGTTAAAGAATGGCATGTTCATGTATGAGCCAGTAGAACTATATAACCTTGCTACTTTCTAAGGGTAAAATGACAATAGTTTCAGGCATTATTTAAAAGGATGGTATCCACAGTAGCATTAGCAGCTGTAAAACTGCCAAGAGAATGAAACCATGCATAGGAAAACTGCTGAATACTTTATTGTAGGAGGTTGTAAGCTACTCATCCCTGAACAGACAAACATTTTGGAGTAAGGTGAGGGTAGTGGGGAGGATGAGAGAATGAGTATTTCTTTTTGCTCAAGGTGATAAAATTTAGAGCAAAGGGTGCTCTGTACTTTTGAATGGAAGCTACCTGTTGGTTTTGGGGTCTCCAAATGTAGGGGAGAGAGAACTGAGTGAAGGTTTGTTGTCAGCTCTTTTAGGAGCAGTGTATGACAGAGTCATGGAGCTGCAGGTCAGCAGTTTTCAAATAGGCAGTTTCCACATGAGAGGTACATTGCTGCTCCTTCCATGGATTTTGGTGCACAATCAGTCCTCCCCTCCTTCTCCCCCTGTGTCCAGAAAGACCATCCAGAGGAGCATTTAGCCCTTCCCATGTATAAATATGAATAAAAGAGGACCTCACTAACCAGGCCAATGAAGCTAAGAAAATCTCAGTTAATCAAATTTCCTGTTTATTCTCAGGGAAATGAAAAACAAAATGAACTGATATATCTCACAGGTATGTTTCCTCTTATTAATTAACAACAAAAAAAAAAAATCAAAGTGAGATTTTTTATCTTTACATTTGTATTTTCAAGCAAAAGTTTCTGAAGTGATGCCTGTATTGATGGGGTAGAAAGCCAGATGCTATCTCTGCCCATGCTCCAGAGCAAGTCTCAAAAGTAGGCAGACAGGACAGGATGTACCAACTGCACTGAACTGTTCCTGTATCAGCCACTGCTGGCTTCTCCATGACAGCCCCTACATGTAATCCTTGAGACCTGTGGCAAGGTACTAATTTTTTTTTTTGTGAGTCATTGAATTTTTTGCTTTAGATGATGATAAATTCTGTATTTTGACTCTAATTTTTTTTTTTTTTTTTTTTTTTTTCCCCAGAAAGTGAATGTGAACAAAAGGGGAAAAAAATTATAGGAGTGAGCATAAAAGAAATGCTAAATTTTAAATTAAATGAAGTTCAAATAATTAGCTGTCACTCAGTTTCCCAGTATTACCTCTTAATAACTTTATTTTCTCTTTGCCTATTTGTTTCTTATCTATTTAAAACAGTTGTTCATCATTCATAGCCTGACTGGTTCATCATCTATTTCCAAAAGAAAGCAAAGATGATATTCCTAGGATCCAGATAGTTTTTCCTTCTTTTTGTTCCATTAGTTGATGAGAAAGCAGAGAATTGGCATAAAAAACTCCAACCCTTTGCTACCTCTATATTAAAGATGGCCTTGAAATACAGGGCTTGGAGCCAGATCCATCTTTCCCAAAGTTTGGATGGGATCAGGTTTGGGCTTTAGGGGCTGGCAAAAAGCTAATTCCATGCTAGCAAAGCATAAAGCCCAGGAAAAGCACAGCTCTTTTTCCCAACTGAATAACTCAGAGAGACTGGGGGCAGCGGCTGTCAATTGCTCAATTGCACATATTTAGTGTGCAAAATATTCTGGGCTCCTATAAATCCCGAATCAAGCTGGATAAAGTGCTAGAACACATGCTGAATTTGAAGTGACCAAAGAACCTTGAGCCTGGCACAGTGGACCCCAAGAAGGTACTGCTGTGTATGCCTACAACCATGCTCATCTCCACTAACGTTGTAATTCAAATATAGTCAGTAGGTCTGGTTTTACTAGGCAGTAAGTGGACGCATATATGTTCCAAGAATGAGATGGTCAGGTTTGAAAGAGCACTTTTGGCATCAGTTAAGTAAGGGATATTTTCTTTGTGTCAGAGTATTCCCACATCAGCCCATTTTCAGACACGTTGCTGCTGTGAGGACTGTCAGCAGAGCTCTGTGCCAATCCACATGTATGAACTGAATCCCCATCCCAGCTGTTTGTGTAAGGATGCTCCCACCACACCCAGAAGTAAATTGGTGCTGGACTGTTTGAAGTCATGTTGGATGTCAGCAACACTTCTCTGTGGTGCGCTGTTGGCCACAGAAATTCAGAAATACATTTGCTGTACCAAATAGATTCAGGCAGGCAGCGAGCTGCAGGTGGTTACCTGTGTGTGTCAGTCTCTTGTGCAGAGGAGAATAAATATCATGCACCAACTCCACAAACACCTAAATCTTGCCTTTACCAGTGCCTCTTGCCTATATTTCTTTGGCACAGTGCACAGGAACTCTTTAAGGTATTTTGGTGCACGTTGAAAAGGGAAATGTCAGAGTTAAATATGAGTAAAATCTGATAACAGACCCACCGCCACACCCATCTTCCCCTCAGCTACTCTTAGGTGAAATTAAGTATGGATTGGTTAAGATGTTCTTGCATCCTTGGTTTCCAGCCTGATCTGTAATGGCAATATTGTGTTCAGAGCCTGGAGGGTGCTGGCTGAAGGACAGGATGGGTTCAAGTACCTGTGAGACAGAATGGGATTGTATCATTTCTTTCAGGATCTCAGTCAGATTTTGGTGTGATAGCTGAAGAAGTTGCCCTGTCAGATCATCTGTTGGGGACTGGGCATGCAAAGGCCTGAGCTATTTTAAAACAAGCCAGAACGGATGGCACAGTGACTCACATGCTGGGCTGTGAGTGAGGGGGATGGAGACCACGTTCAGCTGTGGTGTGGGTGGGATTGGGAGCCTTGGGCAGGTGGGGTTAGGGGATGAGGGGACAGAAACCACTGCTGCTGTGTCCATACCATGGCTACATAATGACGTAATGAGGAGTAGGTATTTGGCAAAATCACCTTGATGCTTGGGGTCAGAATGAACTGGAATGACTGAAATGCACTTCTAGTTCCTCTTCTCCACAAATGTAATCTGTAGCAATTACTGAATTACCTCAGTTTAACAGATTGAAGTAATAAAAAATGATGTTTCGTACCCCAGGCTGTAAACTGTGGAAATGGGAGAGCTGTCACAAGACTGCTCAGCTGTGGTCTGGGCTGGTGCTTCGGGTGCAGGACCAGATGAACAGCTGAGGGGGAAGCAACTGATCCAGCCTATTCAAGGGAAACCAGCTCTTTCTTCCCTAAAGTGGTAGATATATGAAGCAATCAGCAGTGAACCAGTTAGTGGTGTGACCCTTGAATGTGGGCCCTGAGTTTCAGGAGGAGCACCTCACAGCCCTTGCTGCAGATTCTGGCAGGGATCTGGGTGTATGAAGCTGTCCCTGAGAAAGGCAGATGTCTCTGAGGTTCTTCCCTGTGCATTCACAATTAAATAACATCCCTTTGGCAGCTAAAACAATTGTTTACAGGGAAAAGAAATGTTATTCACTTGTTTTACGTCTGCATTTTTTAACCCATCTTTTAATGTGATTTAACAGCTGGAGAAGAGGAGAAGGCAGCACCAGAAGAGCAGCCAACTCTCTGCAGACAGACAGAGTGCTCCGGGGACTACCACTGGTCCATGGATGACAGATGGGAGCTTATGGTCTATAACTTAACAGATGGATCACAGTTTTTTACTTGAATGGAGAAAATCAAATGATTATGGGGCAGTTAATAAAATCAGAAAGATCTGTGATTCAGTGTACTGATTTGGGGGGATGCAATTTGTGGGGATGAAAACCTTGTGGCAGTGACTAATGTGTAAAAGTAATGGCAAGAAAAATAAGCTATTGCCCTGATTCATGTTCCTTAAAACTATATTACTTCACATAAACTTTTTTTTCTGTGTGCCACTCACACTTTTATTTCTGTAAAAATCACAACTTGTCTTCAGACAGTGAAATTCTAATTTATTGTGGAGAGTAAAGTAGAGGTGTAATGTTACATTTTCGTATGACATGCTAGATATACAGTTATATAAATGTATCTATTACCCCATCCCAAATTATTTTTTCCATTTGCTTTACCACCTACCACTAAATTGACAAAATCAGCAAGAATTTCTATGACTTCAATTGATTCACTGTATCAGTGAGACATGGCACATTTGTGTATTTGTAATTGCTGATAGTGTGCTGTCTTATTTATTTTTGCATTTCATGAATGCCTTTCATGGTGAGAGATAGTTTTTGCTATTGTTATTTTGAAGCACACTCAATGGCATACAATAAATACTCTGATGACTGCATTTCTTAGTAGGCCTTCAGGAGCTTTCATTGTTTCAAAGCAAAGCAAAAACAAGTGGGATGCAACAAAGTCATTCCAGGTAATGGAAACTCCAGGGGGTGATGTCAATTCCCCATTCCCTTCTTCCCAGTTTGCTTATCCGGCTCTTAGAGAAAGTGTAGCTTAAAACATACCAGCTTTCAATGGATAGATACCTCTCTTCTACCACATTATCATGGTGTGGTTGAAATTACTCTGGGGACAAACTTTTCCCTTTTTAAATAATGTTTTCTTTTCCCAGAATCAAGATGTTGAGTTTCTCCTCATAATTTTCCACCTTTCTTCTAAAGGTATGTTTTACTTTCATATCCTGTTTTTTTTATACCTAGATTTCTAAAGGAAATAAGATCTGTGTAGTCTTATTATGTGTGCATGTTTTGAACTTGCTCAATTTCAACCCCTTTAACAAAACCTTGGAAACCGCTTAGCTCTTAAATTCCTACTAGACTTATGAGAACAGGCCCCCTTGTAGATAGAAGTACTGAGAGGTTCACCCTTTATCAGACATCAGAATCCACAGAAAGAGAAACCACAAATTTGTTTCATTAGTTCTGCTCTTTATCAAATTGATTGTCTTTAGAAATGTTTTCAGTGTAGTCACTTAAAAGATTTTTAATCCTGAAAGTTGTTGCAATGCTTACTTTCAGTACAAAAGATGGCTCCTGACAATTACAAAATTATAATGACCCCCATAAATTATACATTCCTCTGCTGATTTGTGTGAATTCAGCATTGCATAGTGTTATTCAACATTGTGTCATAGTTTATGGAGTGATTATATAAAAGAGGGAGGAGAGGAAGCCTCCAGGAGAACACAGATATGCTGCTAATGAAATGAAACACCAGAAGTAATTAAAATACTTGTTTGGTTAAAAGATGGCAGTGCTGGCAAGAAGAGAGCATCACACCTGACATGCTGTCATGTCATGGCTGTAGACTTAAAGCTGTCCTGTGATTGAATGTAAAAAAAAAAAAACAACCCATGGATGTGAAGTAGATGTCTCTCACCTGAGTGTAACAAAACCATTCATCCCTCTGTATCCCTCATGAACATCACAGAAAACTGCCTCTTTACTGCCTCTTTGTTGTGAGAGAAGTTAGAAATATTTCATTTCAAAGCTCCTCCCTCAGGTTTACAAGAAATTGCGGAAGTTTCTATATTCAACAGCTTCAGTGCTACATTCTATTTGGGACTGGAATCAGAAGCCTTTTAGGAATCCAAGTGTCTTCCCGTGCTGCTCATGGTATCCTCTGCTTGTATATAACTGGAAGCAGTTTTTTAGTGGCTGACAAGTGTGAGAGTCCTGTTGGATCCTACTGTGGCACATCTGCTTCTGTGCAGGTAGCCTCCATTCCAGGCACAGTAGTGCACATGAGAATAAAGAATCACAGCAAAATGAGGGATGGAAGGGATCTCTGGATTCTGTCTGGTTCAGACCCCTGCTGAAAGCAGGCTCAGGTACTCCATGACCTGGTTGAGTCAAATTTTTAAACTCTCCAGGACTGAATTGCCACAACCTTTCTGGGCCATCTACTCCAGTTGTACTGTCTTGTCATGAAGGATTTTTTACTTAAATGCTCTTATTCATTCCCTGCTCTTTTCCTCTTTGCTGGTCTCCATGCTTATGGTGGGTGATTTTGCACTGGGAGATTGTGCAGGAACTTGAACAAATTTCTCTAGAGCTAAAATGATGTGTTTCTTCAGGTACAGTTGCTGTTTAGACATTGCAGCTAGGATAAGTGACCTGGGTGGACTGGCCACAGCCAAGAAATAGTATAATTATTCCCAGAGGGTTTCTGTGACTCAGAACCCTGAAATGACGCTTTCTTTTAGCGTCATTTCCAGTCTTTTCTGCTTTGGTAGCTAAATATGCATGGGATGATATTGGAGCATTTTGTAAGAGAATGCACAAATAGGACTTTGGAGTAATTTTGATGGAGCCTCAAATCTTTGTCAAACTCTTGACCTGCACCCCCAGAAGAGGAGAGAGCAGAGCAATTAATGATGATGGACCCTAATGGAGTCTAAAGCAGCACGCTGTTTTGGAGGGAGGTGGGATGATCCTCCAGTAAAAGTCATGTATCCTGGCTAACTGTAGGGAAAGAGAATTTGAGCTATATTTGTTCTTCATTCAGTTTAACCTGGAAACATCAGGCATGAAATGATGTTGATGGCAAACCTTCTGCCAGGGGTTTCATAAATACAGGGACTGGCTCTGCAGAGGGTAGGAAATATTGTGACTACTCCCCTGAGAAAGCTGAATAAAATAGGGAAAACCAGTGTGAAAAATAAATCTTTGTCTGGACATAAATTGTCCCTAAAAAGAATTAACTGAGATCTCTCTGTGAGAACAGAGGTTGTGAGTCCAGGTTGGCAATTACCGAAAAGTTCAGATATTTGAGTGCTACAAAGAAGGTTTGTCTGTACTAGTGTGGGCAGAGAGGAAACGTGGCAGTTTGACTAAGGTGTGAACAAAAGGAAGAATGCACAGGAAGTGTGGATTACCAAGGCTAGCTAACAAAGCTTTCCACTTTGTTTGGTGCTTTTGGGGCACTTAAGCTTATTGGCCTCCTGTTAATAAGGATAATAACTGTATCGGGGCTTGCACTCTCAGTTGCATAACGTCTCTGTGGCTGGGCTGCTGTTGTTTACTGACAAGTATTTTTAGGAATGTCTCTTGTGTATGTTTTTTAATCCATTAATGCAGTTTGGCATCTGGAGAAAAAGGTCAGCCAGCTCCCCACAGACTATGGGCAAATTCTCCTTTGAGTGCAGTGGGAAGACAGCTTCATGTTTAACACAGATGCTGTGTAATGGAAAAGTCTCCTGGTTCTGGGGATGTGGACACTGGCAATCAAAAACAGTGGTTCCCTGAGGCTTTGTGGTTACATGGAATTATCTGTCACTTGATTGTACACTATAGTGCAATGTGGGAAAATCTTCAGAATGAATGGCATGTAAAACTCAGCATCCACACACACTGTGTGACCTGGTATTTATTGAAATTCAATATAACTATTGCCATTGTCATGTTAGGTTTATCAGTTTCTCTTTTTAATAACTCTGGAAAGGTCATATACAGTTTGTATTGCATACTTACATTGAATTGTCCAATTTCTACATTGCAAACTTTTAGAATCACAGAGCCATAAAATTGTTTGGGTTGGAAGGGACCTTAAAGACCACCCAGTTTCAACCTCCTTGCCATGGGCACTCACTAGATCAGGTTGCTCAGGGCCACATCCACCCTGGCCTTAAACACCTCCAGGATCTATATTAAATCCTTTTGATCTGCATGAAACACTTTTGATCTGTATTAAATCTTCAGTGAAATATTTTATTAATTATTCATTGATCAAGAGATGTGCTATCATCTTTTCTCGAGATGTATTCAGATTTTTCAGTACCTCAGCAATTTGAGGCCCAGGAAAGCTCAATATAAATCCCTTTTTCTCTCCTGTTGACCAAATGCAATAGTTCACATTTTTTCTGCTGAAGAATGATATAACCTATCTTATGCAGGATGTTTGAATGGATTAAGTAAATACATAAGCATAGTAACCTGTATTTCAATTTGTTTCAAGCCCTTCTTTATTCCTTTTATAATTCACACAAGGGAGGCAATCAGGCCTTGGAACTACTTTCCAATGTTGGATTTGCCTTTCCAAGCCCACTTACCTTACTGGGAGCAGCTGCTCTGCCTCTCTGGATCTTTTCCCTTCCTCTCAATCCATTGCTCAGGTCACTTTAGAAGGAGATACTAGATGGGAAAAGATGTGAATATCTGCTGATCCAGCATTTTGTCACTATGGTGGTGAGCTCTCCTTTGCTTTCTGCTCAGACAGAACAGAGACAAGTCCTCAGGACATTGCATCCCACTTTGCCTCATTGTCACAGGCATGTGCCTTCCTGGAGTTTCCTCATGAATGAATTTCTTTGTTCACATGCTCCACAGTCAGACTGATGCCAGCTGGTGCTAACTTCTGCTGTGAGTGTGGGCATGTCCTGGTCTGAAAGTCCTCATCACATGACACCCTCTGTACACCTGATTAAAATCAGTAATGACCAGGCAATATTTGGGGTCCTGGTCTAGTTCAGCCTCCAGGTGCCCCCCCAAGTTGGACTTCACAAAGAATTTATCTCTTGTCCACAGTGATGCCTCTCCTTTTGCAGATGAACCTTTAGAAGGCAATTGTTGCAGACTGTAGTGCTGATAACACATAAATGCAGGACTTGCTCTTCATAGCTTTGCTTTCTCTCTCTAGGTATACTGAAGAGGAAGTCACAAGTTCTCACATTTTACTTTAAAAGATGAAATGAGAGGCTGCTGCACTGTCTTCCAGGCCCAAGACTGACTGGAAAGGTAGAGAATGTTTAACTTCTCACACAAACCCTGGCTGGTACATTGTGCGCTCTTGTGCAGAGTGGCTGCTCCCTCCTCTTCCCACTGAGTTCAGCACAGCCCCTTCTCTTCCCATCATTTTTGGTAATCTGAGGCCTCTTTTGCACTGTGAGAAGGGTTAATTCCATTGTGGAAAATGGAATTATTCCTTCTTTTATATAAGTAGAACTGCCTCTGGATCTTTCTAGTAATAATTATCTAACACAAGCCAAAACATTTTTAGTGAACTGGAGTGAACACCCAGACAAATCTTAACTCCCTGTAGGAAGGATTCAGTGATGAAGGAATTTCCTACAGCCTCTTTGTTCTGTGATATTTGTTTCTGTGTCAGTGTTTTAATCCTTCTTACGAGGCATATCTTGAGTGAGATGACACCTTTGGTTATAGTACTGTATCCAGTATCTGTAAGCCAAGGAATTAAGAAGAGTAAGTGTGGAGTACCCTCTGAGTCTAGCCCCGCTGCCTGTAGGACAATCCATTTCTACCTATTTATTGCAACATTTCTGTTCTAAGATTACTTTCTATAGGTCTATTAGCCTATAGATGAAATAGGCTATAGCCAGAAGGACAAATTTGAATCATAGTTTGTCTCTTGAAGTGACTTAGGTGTGGTTTCAGGTTCTACAGGTGATCTCAACTCTGATGAACAATTTTTGCTTTTGTCAATGCCAAATAATTGTGGTTTTTTTTCCTGATTATGATGCCCTTTATGCAAGGGCATGTAGTGATAGGATGAGCTGAAGGAAGGCAGATTTAGAGTAGATATTAAGAATATATAAGATAGTAAGAAATTCTTTACTGTCATAGTGGTGAGACACTGGAATAGGCTGCCCAGAGGAGTTGTTGATGTCCCAACCCTGGAAATGTTCAAAGCCAGGTTGGATGGGGCTTTGAGCAACCTGGTCTAGTGGAAGCTGTCCCTGCCTGTGGCAAGGAGGTTAGAATTAGATGATCTTTAAGGTCCCTTCCAACCCACGCCATTCCATGATTCTATGACTGTCTCCTAAAATTTGAATTACTAGTCTGTTGGAGGGCAAGGATTGAGCTGGGAGGAATATAAATATTTTTCCAGAAGATGCAAGTAAAAATTATTTGCATCACTCCTGCATGCATTTTCCCAGGTTATTCACTGAGTATGAAAGCAGATGCCCCCTACCAAGAAGAAAAGATAAATGTAAGGTCGTATTTTCAGGTACCACGGTGTGTGTGCCAGCTGAGCTTACTCAAGTGTTTGCTTTGTGAGCCCAGAGTCTTTCACACGTTCCCAGTGTTACCTGTCACACGAGCGTCAGTGGAAGTAGCAATGTTCCTAACACTGTTTGCTTTTCTCCTTTCACCTGCAGGCAGCTGGTCCTTTGCAAGGGCAGCTGCTGTGTCAGAGCACCAGCTGCGCTCCCAGGCTGAGCCACGCACAGTGAAGGCCGCCAGCTCTGTGCTCTGTTGCACAGTTCTCAAGTTTTTCTAGTCTGAGATCTTTACACTCCCTCTCTCCTTCTCAATTTCTGTCAAATTCTGCCCCTGCTGCATAGTTTGAATTTATTTGCATAAAATAGTTACTTTTACAACTGCTTACATAAATGCATATTCAATTTCCCTCTAGCTCATTCTGTGCATCACAAACTGATGTCTTACACTCTTCACAGTCCCCAGCATCACTAAAATAGTCGTTCTCGATGAAAGTACTTTTCAGGACATGAGCTGAGGGGCTGTAGCACAGTGGTGTTGCCAGCCTGTGCCATTGAAATACCACTCACAGTGCTGTTTGCTAATGCTCTGGCTTGTGGCAGACATGTAAAGGTGAGTTTTCCATTTTACCTACAACAGAAAGGAGTGTGTTGCTTGGATTGTCTTAATGACAAAGAGGAGAACCTGAAAAAGGAATGTCAGAATAATTGTGCTTGATGACAGAAAAAGAAAATAAAAAAAAATTCACTTCTAACAGTGTAGCAGTGTTAGCTTGGGTTACTAGATAAAGGAAGGAGAAATGATTATTTATTTGTTTTGAGTAAGTTTGCAAACCATGTGTTCACTATTTCTGTGCAGGCTGGTGAATGCATATTGAACAGGGGATGAGATTACTGAGAAAAAAGAGGGAAAAAAGCAGGGGCAGCTGTGACAGGCCTGTTTTTTGTCAGCCAGCTGGCAGTCATCTCTGGGGCACTGGCCAGCCAGCATGAGCACTGCTGTGGAGGTGAAGTGCTGGAGCATATGTAGATAGAGATGATTTTTGTGGTGGTGTTAAGAAGACAAAGAGCAACCAGCCAGAGCAAGAAAAGAGCATCAGTGACATGGATATACTGCTTGTGAAGCAGTGTTTTTACAACATCCTGACTCACAGAGGCATGATTTTGGACACCTTCATGGTGGGAGCAGAGAAGCTGATGGACCTACAAGTACAAAACTGCTACTTGATGAATTTTGGGTTAAAAATCCTTTGTAGCCTGTTTATCTCTCACCTGTTCACAGGGAGGAAGCATCAGCTACAACCTCAAGCCCCCAGGCATACTGTGACCATATGTTGCATCATCCCTCACTGTTCATGTCAGTTTTGACACTGTGAAACTCCCTGAAAACAGCTTTCTTACCAATTTTCTTGCTTTGTCAGCCCATAAAAATGGATTAATGCAGAGAGAGTTGACAGATCTAACAAATATAAAGATATCAGAACAGTTTCAATCCCTGGATTTGGGAGCAGTGATTTTTAATAATGAATATTGATATTGAAAGTGAAAGGGGATATTTCAAAGCTGACAGGAGGCTATTTTATCTTTTACACCTTGATAAAATCTAAAAAATTCCCTTATATATACTATCGCATTGATTGTTTTTACTCTGTATTTTTCAAGCTGTCCTTTATTGTACAATTTTAATGGAAGTAGGAGAATAAAATGTAATGCTCCAATAATTCTTCATGTTCTTCTGGTATACTTTCTCTGCACTTCATCCAAATTTTATACCTTGTATATGTAAATATATTTGCTTCTTTACACTTAGCCTGAGTTCAAATATTAAATGGGCCTACAAGTTTTCATTTTTTTGTGACTACTCTCTAAGAGTCTTAGTTAAGGGAGACTCACACTGTCCAGTTTGCCTTGAGAGCTTCTAGAAACTGTTGTTTTTTTTAGGATAATCAGTATTTGGTAGATTTTTATATCCTCCTCTGAGCTTCTGTGAACACCTGAAGACACAGTCTGTATATCCAGTGAAAAACGCTGTTTGGCTACTATTGATGTACATAATGTTAATGTAGATTCATTATGCATAATGCCCGTACCTCATCACATCAATGTCTGTAATCCATCACATTTTCATTTATAATTTTACAAGAGCCACAATGCCAGGTCCCCTGAATTTTGCAGAATTAATTTGTTTCATCCTAATCTAAATGTGTTGCAGTGTGTCTGTTTCAGCCTTCTGCAGCAGGGTAGCACTGCAGTGGCAGAAAAGTGACATGTGTCTGTCACTGCTGCTCAGAATGGCTTTTGTGGAGCAAACACAGAGAAACTGCTGACACTGTCAGGTGTGGAAGGAATTGAAGAGGGAGCTGGAGGAAACCAGTTCTGCTCTGCCATAGCCTAGCAGTCTGACACCCATACCACAGCTCTCTTCTTCCCTCCACATTCAGCCCAGCAGGATCCAGCCTGACTGCTGTTAGCAGCTCCTATCAAGGAGGACAGCATGCTCACCTACTTGGACATTTAGGACCCTTTGATTTAATTGACAGCACATCAGCGCAAGTTATTATTCAGAGGTGGGAATTTTTACTGCTGTTTTGTCATTGTAGGAGAAGGCAACCGTGAGATCGAAAGAAACAAATTTGCTTTAGGTATTGATTTAGATAATTTTTTCTTATAAGAGTCTATTTTTTATAACTGTTTTATTTCCAGCCTCAAATCTTTCATTCCTTCCAGTGCTCAGCTGGATGCACATTTTTGTCCCTGGTACTCTTTCTTCCAAGAGTTTGCTTCTCTCTCAGCCCTGAACATGTCTTAGCTTGAAATAGCCCTGTGCAATGTCCTGTTAGCAGAGACATGGGAAAACTCAAGACTATATCAGAAATTATTTATGTATTTTTTATATGAATACAGTAATGGGACTAAGTATGATCTGTTGTTAAAGCTTATAAACTACATTAAGGTGAAACATTTGAAGGTTCTGAATCTGTATTATTGTGTCCCCTGCAATTAAATCCTCCATTTTCTAACACTCTTTTGCATCTGTTTAGTGACATTTTGTGTGATACAGACCTAGACTGATGGCAGGGCAGAGAGCTGCAGACACCCAGCCATTGTCTTATCCCATAAAGCAAGCACATTTACCTCCAAGACAGATGCCAGCATGAGCCCTCTTAGCTCCCATCTCTGAGAAAATCTACACAGGGTTACCTACAGTTTGAGACTAATTATGAGACATTTTGGATCAATTATTTGGCAGATTTTTGCATGTAAAGAGGTCTCTGAACTCTGTGCAATGAGGGAGGGGAGGCTTCCCACTCCCTGCTCCTTCTGCAGCTCTGTGTGCCACAGGCCATTCCCGTGCATCTTGTCTCTCTGCAACAAAGAGGAGCCAGAGATGAGTAATGGAGAATGGAAAGGTCTAACCAGCATGGAGCTTACAGGGTTTTAAAATTCTGACCTGTTTTTTTTTCCCATCAATGCCCACTTTGGTGACAAACCCTGCAGCCTATTTGTCAAGAGGGAGCACACAGTGAGTGGCATTGTGGGGGCTGCAGAAGGCTGTTGCTAAGGTGAATTTTAATTTTATTTTTCTTTAGAAAGTGTCTTCTTCTCTTTTTGTAATTTCCCAAACATTTGCTTAATAACTGCTTAGCAGCTTTGGGAAAATTCTTTATACTGCAGATTTCTAAAAATTAAGGTGATTTAATTTTTTTATTCAAGTGAAATGCAAAACAAATATCAATAGTTGTCCATTTGGCTTCTGGATTTCTATGCAGCCATAACAGGCATCATATGGTAAGAGGAAAAGGATGGGCAGACAGGCAGAGGACTGCATCATGAAACCATCTTATTTCCCTGAGACTCCTCCATTTGCAAGGGCCCCATGCAGGCAGCAGCCAATGCCAGTCACTTAGTAGTCATCCTGTGTTTGGGAACAAAATGCTGGCAATATATGGCTGTTTTGAAACACAGTGTTTGAAATTCAGGGCCCAGAGAATAAATGGCACAACTGCTTTCTTTTCATGACTTCAGTCTCAGATGGGAAATGTACCTCACACAGGACAGAAAAAGCAGGGAACAAGCTATAAAACAGGCAAGACCGGGGTCTAAACCAAGCTTTGGAGCAGGGCTGGCTGATGGGTTTAGCTTCAAGCTAAAGGGTAAGCAAAGAGCTAGGGGAAGGTGAGGAGCAGGGATAACCAGAAATGAGAATAAGCCTGGCTATACTCAAAAATACAGGATTGAAGGGGTTACAGAACGGGGCATTGCAGTTTGCCTTGGTACACAAGAGGATCCAAATGTACATTTAAGTTCCAGCTGCCCTGTGAGTATTGTAATTTCTGAGCAGGAAGTAAATGAGGAAAATTTTTGACTTTGAAGTGATTCATTAAGTGAATTTTAATATGTTATGCACGAAGTTTAGGAGGCCAAACATAAAGGAATTTGAAATAAAGTATTTCCACTGATCAGAAGTTAACATTTGCCTCTAAAATTTTCCTGTGAGAAGACTTAAGCCTTCAAATTTAGCTGTGTCTCAAAAATTTCAAAATTCTCAGTGAAAGGATGTTTCTCTAAAGCTTTGCAAATTTTTCTGTATTTTAAAGCTGCAAGGTTTAAAAATATTTAGAGAGATGGTATAAAAAAAAGGGTTAGCTTTGCGTACCATCACAAAGCAAAAATGGACTTATTATGGTCACAATTATTATGGTCTGCCACATAGTTATACTAAATACTGTATGTGGTGCTATTCTTAAAAAGTTTGTGTGACTGGCAAAGTTCTTGTTCTGCAATATTATTAAATTTAAATTAAGACTTTTAAGATAGAATCTTTTATATTGTTAATGTGGAATTATAATTTTTGAACTGATATTATCAGTTTATGAACTGGTATTTATCTATGATTTCAGTTTATACATTTAATTTAATATTTATTTATTTTTTTTTAATTTCAGAATCATAAATTATACACCAGACTTGGTTTCTGGGGGGAATTAATCTATTTGTAGAAAGCAAACCCAGGGGACATATCTGGCCACTACAGAATGTGCTACCATTGCACACTATGCAGGATATCAGGAGGAATGATTTGTTTGTACTGTACACTAACTCAAAATTCACTTGCTTTCTACTTTAATTCCCTTTTTATTTTTTGGTAAGACATCCATGTATTCTAAATGTCTTGTTAGTCAGTTTATACAGTGTCAAGCAAACAATTACGCCATTGATGGTTTAAAGAGTGAGTCAGCTCTAGAGGACATATTTTTATCATCTTTGTGTTTGAGGCAACCAATCTGCTATTTTTAAGCATATCACAAATACATCAAATATCTATATCAATTTACGTGAATGTAATCAGTATTTCTGTGTGATTTGAATCACATCATGATTTCTTTGAATGTATTAATTGTAGTTTTTCATGCCTGTGCCTTATGTGTATTTGTATATGGAATTTATATCTGGATTATATTTATAGCATATTTTACACACTTCTTTTTTTTTCCTTTTGGATCAGTGTAACTTATAATAAAGTTCTGGTAAAGATCTTCATAGTTGTGAGCTTTCTGTAAATATTGGGAAGGTATTTGTTGTCTCAGAAAATGAATTCCATGAATGCTCTAGCAAGCAAACCTTTTTTAGAATACTCAAGACTAGTATAACAGTAATTAATTATGAGAATGGGATATCTTTATTAAGTGACACTAATAGGCTTATTATTGCCTGATAAACAAATTCAGATAATCTTATGAAGAGTTTAGAATCTAAGTTTGGTTTATGAAATGTGTTTTTAACTGCAAATTAAATGCATCCACCCCTTCCCCCCAAAATGATGCCTCACAATGGGAGCTACAGTATATTTTTTTCAAGAGAGGATTTTTGTTGTGGTAGAAAGGAAACTGATTTTCCCCCTATTTTTAAATTTGTCATTAATTGTGTTAGAAGTTTCATTAATATGTAGAATCTGCATGAGATATTTGGTTAATGTGGTGGGTACTGGGAAAATAGCAAAGACATTAACATATTTTTTGTTTTTGTTTTTCCAGAGTGCAGTGATATAATTTTCTTTTATTGTTTAATAAAACTCAGAGGAATGCACAGATGAATGACTTTAATACCCATCTAGCACTGACATTTCCAGAAGTGCTATATTTGAGACAAATCATTGGACAACAGGCTTTGCACTGATAATCTCAACTCCCCAAAACACCACTGGAGAAACATATACATTCCTCTTCTGAGGGCAAAGAGGTCTGGAAATCTGTTAATGAATCACAAAAGAAAAGGGATTTTGAAGTCTTTTGACTGTAATAACATCTTCCCTGCTGAGAAGTTAATCATCTGTTGGCGCTCTTTTCCTCTTTTGAACATTAGTTTGAAGAGCTTCCCATGATTGTTTTTGTCTCTAGCTGGGAAGAAAACAAATTCTTTGACCTTACTATTACAGAAAAATAAATATTTTCCTTTGCTGTCTCAGAACAAATAGACAAACATTTTAAAAGAGCAAGCTTCCACCTCTGTCTTACAGTTTTCATAGGGAAGTTCAAGTCCATGCCCTGTATGAGTCCTTGTGTTGACACATACTAAGTGGCCTTTTTTCCCTTGAGAAAAGAGGATCCTGGATAAGAACCAAGGCTGCAATCTTCTATTAAAGTCACTGTTTCCTCATTGCCAATTTACTCACAAACATTATATTAAAACTACTCTATGTGTACTTGCTACAGTTTTATTGTAATTTTATACATATAATCCAGAATATATAACATATATATACAATGTAGATATATATATATATATATATATATACACACACACACAAACACACTTTCCTTTTTAACTTGGCAGCAACAGTGGTGTATGAAAAACTTGGATGCCTGTAATGCAGAAAAGTAGGGAAACATCAGACAACAAATAATATTTGTTTTTTCCTCAATGAAAAGAAAAGTGAAAACCTAGTGTATTGAAATGTTATTTTTGTCTTTCAAATGATAATATTTTTATGAGTAATTAGAAAATTTTATCTCATATTTTTCTTCTGGGATTTACCTAAATCACATTAATCTGATTACCTATCTTGCCTCAGTGGTTCTTATACCATGATGGGAGAGGAGCAGGGACAGGACCACACATAGGGGCTGTAAACTGGCACAGACATAAAAAATACTGTTTTACTTGGTGGGATCAAGATAAAATAGATGGATCAATACTGATTGATGACCTGATACACGATACCTGACCCACCTTGAGGCTACTGTGATCATGTGTCTGCTGGGTATTTTTTTTGTTTTAAACTTAGCCCAAGATTTTTAGAATTTTCAAGTTTAATTGACAGCACTAACAATTCTAATAAAAAGGGCATATTTCACCTTTTTCATTAACAAAATATCCAAGATGGGAGAAAGGTTTCAAAGGATTCTTGTTTCAAGAACTGGATTTCATCTCAAGCTCTTTATATTAGGAATGCTTGAAACTTTGCTTGTGATGTGGGTCCGTGGCCTTGTAGCAAAATTTTTGCTGACTAATTCAGGAGAATTTTAATTAAGCCAGAAGGAACCTGAAAACTAGTAATGGTGAGAATTTAATATTATGCTGTCCTCTTTCTTGGGGAAATTTTAAAATTTAATTCTTCTGGGAGCTTGAGAAGAAATGGTATAGTCAACATTTTTTAAAGAAGATCCTAAAATAGAAAAAAACATTTTAACTTGGGGAACTTGTATGATTTTTTTCTGTGTTGATTTCCTAACAGTTTTGAAATACCTACAGTTTTTCATATATATTTTCTCTTGCTCTTCTTGAGATATAAGAAAAGGGAAATACCTGCTTAGATTTCATTGTTCTAAGAAAGGGACTCTAAGAAAGCTAAATAAAAGACTGTTTTCCAAATTAAGAACTAGAGCAATTTGAACCTTCTTAACATGTGGCCCTAGGTAATTATTTTGTGAAAAATCAGCTCTACCTTTTAGCCCATTCACCAAACTCAGGGCAAAATTCAGTTCAGCCTGGCTGGGCATGGAGAATGGTGGGATATCATCATTGCCTGATGTTTGTTTCTGTGTTCAGCACTTACTGCATACAGGAGAAAGTTACATAAGGAGTAAGATCATCTAATTCATGAACCAAATAACCAAAACCAGCTAAAGACAAATTAATATTAGACAGAGGGTGTGTCTGTCACTGCTGCAGCCTAGACAGCGATGTAGAACATCCTGTCCCATAACTTAGTCTTGCATTTATGGATGGCATTTACTTAGCAAAATGAATTCTCCCCTTTATTGTGGTTAAATTGGTTCTCAAGTCTATCATATTTTAGAAACAGTGTTTGAGGAACATCTCTTTTCATACAGCCTTTGATTTGAACTGAGCAGGTGTCCATGAGAAAATATTATGCATTCTCTGTGGATGCTATGACGACAAAGGAGCATATCAGTTCATGGAAAAATTTGGAAACTAGGAAGCTAGAAGCATGCCTTAATTGCCACAAAGTGAAATACTTTTGTCACAACAAAGCTTTTAGCATCCAGCAGAGAGTTTATGCATTGTCTAATTTCTTATTAATCAGAAAAGTGCCTATTATATTATTGGGTGATGTGGGATTCCAAAAATTAACACTGTTTAATTGCCCAGCTGGAATTGTAAACAGCTATCAAATCTTTCTGCTAGTGTCACAAATCCATCTTTAACGTGGATTATCATGTTTCTTCTCAGACAGGGTAAAAATAAAAGCTGTGTTTGACTGTAGAATGTAAACAGTCAGGGTAATGGCTGTGATATTAGTGCTGTTCAGTGGGATAATGGTTCTGCACATGTTGAAATGAAAAAGCAAAATATCAAATTAACAGGGAAAGAAAAGCTGAAGGAATGTTTTCTACAGTTTTCTTGTTAGACCAGTGCTAGTCCAGTTGGAGCAGCTCTTACACTGCACTTGGAAAGGGTTGATAATTTCCTTCTTAGCTTTCATGGCTGGGAAATCTGGAGTTTATGTCTGCTTGTGTGTGCTATTGCTACACACAGGCAAGACTTTGTGTCTTTTTTTCTCAACTGGGCAACAAGAGGTGCGTGGATACAGACCCCTGCGTGGGCCTGCCTGTGTGTTAGGGTGCAGTCCAGAGGGTGCCCTGGTCCAGTTGTAAGCATGAGAGCAGCCTTTGTCAATGACATTAATCTGCATTTTTTGTTGCTCCTGTCACCCTACTTATGGGCAGAGGTCTTTCTGGAGCTACTCTTGCCTCTTCCTTACTGGAGATGGCAGAGAGTGTGGCAGAGGGCAGGGGAGAACAGGGGGAAATGAACACCCTTTCACCTCCCTGGGGTCAGTGGAGGCTCCATGGAGGGTGCAAAGGACAGGGGAGCTTGTGCTCTGCATGCACTTTCAATAAAGTGAGACTTAATCTTTCAGTGAGAGCAGAGGGGATTTTGGGCTCTTGAACTTGCTGCCGCTTGCCCTTCCAGCCACCTGGGTGGCCCAGTGCTACCACTAGAGCTGCAGCTGTGCTGGTCTGATTTCTGGGTTGATCTCTTCCATTCATGACTCCAGCTCAGAGTGAACAAGCTCTGGAAGCACTTGAAATCGATCTGGGCTTTTGTCATTGTCATCTGACCACTTGCAGATACTTTTTTAACTTCCTCACTGATATAAGCCTGGGCACCAGTTATTGCCTTATCTGTGAAGACAGACCTGTAATTCAGAGGTAAATAGAATAGAGGGTCCACTTCTTATCTGAGTAAGTGGCAATTTAGAGCCAATTCTATCATGGACATGGATCAAAAAAGTATGTTAAATTCACAGTTGAATAGCCCTTAACACAGATTCGGAGTAAAACTTTTGGGAACTGAGAATTTTCTTTCCTCCTCACCTCCTCTCCTCACATTATGTCACTACATTTCCTTCTGTCCCAAAAAGTCCTGACTTCTCTGAAGCAGTGTTTCATGTATTGTAAAATATAGTTTCTTTTCATTCATAACACTTCACAAGGAAATAGCAGTTTTTATGTATTTCACACTTGTAAGTTTTTTTCAAAATAACCAGATTATTCTTCTCAGATGTTTTAAAAGGTAAAAGTTTTTCATTTTGCTGAAATTGCATTTTTGACTTTATGGTTCAGTCAATGCTGAGATAAATCTTTAAAGGACACATTAAAATAAAGCATTTTAGAGTTATTTAAAATATATTTTTTTTTCAAATTGAGAAGCTAATTTTTATAGGATTTAAAAATATTTTGTATATATATTGTTCTTTATATACACTGTAACTTTTTGTTTAATTAAAGATGAAAATAAATATTTTATATTTAATTTCTTTACCTGCAATGCAAAAAAAATTTCTATATTTAATCTCCTTACACCAGAAACTTGATTCATTATCCTTGATGAAACTGTAAGCCATTGTGAACCTCATAATATTCCCATTTTAATAAATTTCAATAAAAAATTGAGTGGCTAGCAATACTGTGCAACTGGAACTAATATTTTCTACTATGAAGAAATCCACTGTTGATCACTAATCAAAGAATTGATTGATGTTTTGATTCAAGTTTTCTGGTAATGCACCTTAATTTTATCTTTTTTGGCTGTGTTCAGTAAGTGGCACATTGCATATCCCTGAGGACATCTGAAATCAAATCCCCCAAAGATGATAGATAATTTATATTTCTTTCAGAAGGCTCTGTGCTGGACTCGTCAGGAACAAAGTGTAAGCTCTCTAGGTTGTGTCCTATTGGTCAATCTGTTTGCAGTTACCAAGTAAGAAAAATGCAGCAGTTTTCCTCATATTTATTAATTTTTTTTTAGTGGGGGCACAAGCATGATGTGAATGCTAATAAAGGGCACACCTGTGTCTGTGGTGAATTTTTTTATCTTCTCAGCTCTCCTACAGCTACTGTTACAGCTCTGGCATTTTCTGCTGACTAAAAGCAACCCTGGACCTCTGCTTATTTGAGGTTGTTTCCCAGAGCATCTCAACTGAGATTCCTTCATTTGCAGTTCCTGTAGGTATTTTCAATAAGCTTTCACATCAGCAAGTATATATGTACCTTTGCTTGGATGAAATATGTGTTCTGACTTTTTTCAGAAAGAGCAATTGTAGCCTGGTGCTCTTCTTGAACAGATTCAAATTGTAGGTTTATATATTTTTGTCCTGTTTTATACGGAAAGAGGACACTGAAATAAGTTCCCAGAGTGAAGAGAATGAATGGGGCACATTTTCTTCATAGTTTTCATGTTTCAATGTCAGTTGAAAATAATAATTTTCCCTCCTACAAAAATACATTCTGATGTTCTACAGGGAGAGTTTATGTTATCTTTTAAGCCATCAGTCACTGATTATAATTTCAAAGCAGTACTAATAGCTATTGGTACTCATTTAATAAGAAGTTTGACCACAGGGGTTCTGGCTAGGGATGTACTAAGGCAATTAATCACTGAATATTGTTGCAGATGATAGTTCTATGTTAAATTTCAGCTTAACAAGAACAGAGTTGAAGATGTCTTTGTGCCTTGGCAATGATAAAGGAACCTTTGATGAGTATTATATTTTTTTCTGCCTTCAGAAGAAACACCAGTGAAATGAACACTTGAAATATGATATTAGTGAGACCAAAGCAGTCATGCCAGTGGGCTGCATGCAGAAACCCTTGACGACTCCTGCTGGTTATGAATAATGACTTAGTTATGTAATATAAGAATGTCTTAGTAGTTAGCCAGTGATATTATCTTGCTGAAGTAATTTCTCATTGTTTAATGGAACATTTATAATCTTAAAATATGGAGTGCATTTCTTTCCCATTTTTCCTGTGGTCATGCACTTGGGTGAGCCCTGAAACGCAATCATAATTTTTGGTACTTCTGAGCTGCACTTTCCTTCTCTCTTACAGCACATATATTGCAGTAGCTTTGCAACTCATGGGGGTAAGTCCCAGGGCATTAATTCCTGGCTGGCAATTCTATATTAAAAAAGCAAGAAACCTGGAAGATTGCAGTGCAGGCTGCCAGCCTCCATTTGTCTCTGTGAGACACCTCCAGGGTAACTCTTGCCCCCACAACCTGCTGTTTGCTCACCCCAGGACTGTACTGCAATACTCTGTTTTAAGAGAATTCATTGTTTTTTCTCACCATCTGCCAGCAGAAGAGTGGAGCACACTGGGGTCAAGTGGGGGAAGAGCCTGTGTGTTATCAGCTGTGCATGACACACCAGAGGCAGCTTTCCCAGCCTGTGCTGGACAGTCTGTACAGCACTGCTTTTTCCCACCTGCTCCCAGCAGTTCAGTGATGGCTCAGGGTGCCCTTCCCATGAAAGCTTCAGAGCTGAAGTATGTCATGCTGGCCTTTGTGTCCCTCTGGCTCATGCCCCCAGCACTGACAGACCCACTAGCTGGTAAGAGCTGGCAAGCACAACCTCTGCCTTAGGGCTGGCAGAAATGGATCAGTTTCCTGGGCTTCCGTTTTCTTGTGGAGGCAACAAAAATGTTATTCTCCAATGCCAGCTCAGTGCCCCACACTCAGGGCCAATTAATGAATGACATCTGTACCCTCCTCACTGACCTCAGCCTTGCAACCAGCACCTTAGAGTGCAGGGCTGGTGC
This sequence comes from Pseudopodoces humilis, assembly GCF_049639895.1. NCBI lineage: Eukaryota > Metazoa > Chordata > Aves > Passeriformes > Paridae > Pseudopodoces > Pseudopodoces humilis. The sequence continues at coordinate 37,776,384 of NC_142200.1, read as the reverse complement.
TGATCCACAGGGTCTTCTGTAAGGAGCCCCAGGAGTCAGGGAAAGGGACCTGTGCCTCCTTTGGGCAGCAGGCTCAGACATCACAGCAACAAGTTTTTCCCAAAGCAAAAGCTCTTAAATAAAACTCAGCTAAAGACAGATTCTGCCTAGGGTCTGTCCTTAGTCTTCCCTTTTGAGTCAATAGAAAATGTAAAGATTCAAATTTCTGGCTGTCTGGGCATGAGAAAGTTTGCTACAATTCATGCAGCTGCTCTTACAGCATACCAAAGTCCATCTTAAGCAACCAGATCAGTTTTCATTGGGCTCACCTTTCCCACTAACAGGAGCTGGGCTAGGCCCACTTGACGATTCATATTATCTATCACAGGACTATATATTGTCAGTATAGATTTACATAAATAGTTGAAAAATCAGAAACTTGTGCTCAGGTGTTTTTGAAACTTTTCCTCAGAACCTTGATGTAACAACATAATTTAAATGATAAAAATGGAATCTTGCTAGAAAGGGACCACTTTGTTCAGATTGCCTATTTTCAACTCTGTTGCAGAATCCCTATGAGTTTTAATTTTCTCAGTCTGGGTTGTCTAATAGTTTTGAGAACTTCATCCACTTTGCAGTACATATTCTTACTCATCAAAGAGTGAAGAGGTTTCTGCCTGCTTTTTTCATCACTTTCTTAAATCCCCCTGTGCACATGCCAAACAGTGAGGCATAATTATATCATCTCTAAGGTATTTTAATCTCCATATAATTTAATTAGAAATATTTGCTGTGGATTTGTTCAGTGATAATGGAACATAGGGCTTTGCATTCATTTAGTGATTTAACTGAAATCAAATTCTGTCAAAACAAGAAATGATGTTGCCTAATGGATTCTGGGCACAGATTAGCTGATCTGAGTAGGCCTGTTTCCTAAACAGTTCTCCTGTTTTCTCAAGAAATTGCAAATCCCACTGGAAATTCTTGGGATTTTCCCTCAAAAATATTCCTGCCATGTGCATGAGCACAGATAGGCAGATTGTGTTCCACTTCACTGATCCATTTCTTAATCTAAAGCTATTTGATTTGCATTCAAATAGCAACTAGCCCCATACCCTTTTTGTAAGCAGCTCACAATCCACAGAAATATGCTTCTATGTTTTAGGCTTTCCCCATTTTGTTCAATCTCTGTTATATATTGAGTAACACAGTCACAGTCTGTTCATTACAGGTGCTTTAAATTGCCAGTGCTCCTTGGATCTTCCTCAGTCAGTGCACAACAATGTTCTCAAAGACTCAGTAAAGTTACCATCTGCCCTCGTTAAAACAAAACTTGTGTGGAATGGGTTGCACGTAGGGTTGCTGAAGTTGTCTACATGGTCTGTGGATTAAGACAAGCCCATGCTCAATGACTCGGCTCCCATTGGCAGGTCTCAAGGTACATCCCTCCCACCGCTGGTAGGAGAAGCAATTTCAGCAGCTAGAACTCTCTCCCCTTCCTCCTGCAGCACAGATCAACCCCCACACGAGGCTAGACTGTGCTCCCCTTGCGATGACTGACTGTCCATCCTGGAAAAAGTTCTTCCAATGTTCTAGTTGACAACAAAAAAAGAAAAATTTTTCACAAGTCAGTAGTATCTTCTCCAAAATCTGATGCTCTTTCTGTCAGTGACTAACACCTTGCTGGATATTTCCACTTGTTTCCAGGGGCCTACTTGCAAGGTGACATTTAACTTAATGTGATTAGTGGCCAAGGAAAATAAGGAAAAGAACTGTATCCTGGACAAGAATATATGTGCAATGTTTTAAATATCACCTTAATTTACGTCCAAAAGATTTCTTTAACTATAACTTTGGATGATTTATTTCATCCTCATTCTCCCCCAGGCAAGCTCCTCTCACATGCTTTGAAGCCCCTGATGGTCTTATCTTATATGGTGCAAGAAGTCACATAAGAACATAATCAGAACCAAGGTAGTAATTGAAAATCCTGGATAAAGATCTTTTTTTCTGGCAGTTCTTTATCTTGTGGAGTCCTCTGGCAACATTGAATGAAATTGCTTCTTCTACATGTCACTCCAGCTAGTGTTGTGGCTCAGCTAGCTCAGTCATGTGGGGTCTCTTTCTATACACAGTTCATCAGAAAGTATTTGAGATGGACTGACCTATGTGAAATAGCCATTGAGCTACAGAAGCCTATTTTTAATGGTGTAAATGGAGATAAGCCTTTCTATGTCACAAATTCTAGGAAGGACTAAGAAGCCATGAAACGTGTAGCAAATGGCATCTTGTTAAGCTTTTGCAGGGAAAAAGCCCAAAGCCACCTACAGAATTAACAGTGAATTGGTCTAGGAACTCTGGATATTAAATCAGAAAATTGCTTGTGGCAGCGTGAAAATCCTGATCACCTGACCAGCTTTATCACCTACAGTGTGGGTGTATGAAGCAATAGGAACATTTTCCCAGTCTTGCCTGGTGTGTTGGTACAAATCAGTCTGAACGGGGCTTTGGCTTTGTAAATGCAGGCAGCTGTCAGTCTTCAGTGGGGGAGTTGTGCTTCATAACAACGTGTGGATGTGGGAAGTAAATCTGTCACCTGTCAGCCAGTCTGAAACATGCATAAGGTTCCTCACTTAGCCAAAGATGGCTAATTGCACACGGTGACAATGTGTGGTATTTAAAAGAAATGTTGAGAAGGTATTTATGGGAAAGTTAAGCAGAGAGTGGATTCTGCCCCTTGAAGAAGAGTGGTGATGGAACCAGGCTGAGGAATAAAGCACGCTGATTGTTTTCTTGACAGGCAAAATTACTCAGATCTTGGTGGAAAGCATTTCAGCATTGCAGGGCAGCAAGAATTTTCTTTGGCAGCTCAGTGTGATATGCATCACAAATGAATATTAGCAATAATTATCAGGTTTGCATTCTGTTAAACAAAACTCCACTTTTTGTTCTCATTGCCTTTTCACACTCACACATACTCATTTTACAAAATTATAGACCTTCATGGAAAATGCTGGATGTCAGGATAAAAGTCTAAAGAATTATCTGATATTTCTATGAAAAACATAAAATCAGTTAAAATATTCAATTTTCAGTCATGACATGAACAGGCGGTCACATTTCTATTATTGCTGAGTTTTCTGCAAATCACCTACATTCAGACCTGGCTGGATTTTCAACTTTCCATACAGAAAGTGTGAATATGATGCCTGTCATGACCCTGACAGACTGTGTTCTACTGTGTCCCTTTTGCATTTGGCATTTGATCAGCTGAAATCCTCTGGGGAGACCACAGTTGGTGCTCCGGAGGATTCTGTCCTGCCTGGTGTTCTGGTTTGTAACCAACACCTACCAAAGCAGCCTGGATATTCTCTCTTTAATTTATCCAACATTTCCTCTCTATTGTCTTGCCTGTTCTTCCAGAACAGGCCATTTACATTAATTTGTATCCATTTATAGTGATTTATTAGTCATGTGCATTATTCTGCCATATCCTGCCGGTTAAATCTTTGTTCTGGCCAAAACCTGACAACCTCTCTGGCTGACTCCCAGTGTTTTCTCTGGACTGACACACTTCTTCTCCATCCTTCAACCCATCATCAGTGAACTTGCTGGGGAGGCATGTGCCCCTTCATCCAAGGTATTGATGAATGTGTTAAACAATACTGTTTACAGTATAGAACCCTGGGGGATACCACTGGTAGCATACCTTTAACGAGCCCCTGTGCCACTGATCACAGCCCTCTGGGATCTACCACTCAGTCACATGGCATATTTATCATATTTGCTAAATTCTGTAGAATTTTGCCATCACTAGTAGGTATTGATGGATGGGAAGAAGAAGTTTATTGGTTTTGATACCAAAGCTGCAAGCCCAGTCATGTACTTTCCTGTAGAGAGTACACTGATTAGTTGCAGAGGAAAACCATAAGAAATGGCCTAAAAGATAATTTTAATTTTTTACCATCAGTTTAAGGTCAGGTATGGTTTAACTTCAGTTACAGGTAGTGTATCTGTAGTGATCCAAAGAGGCGTTTTTCATCCAGTTGCCAAAATTTATTGATTTGCTTATTTGATTCTCTGTTTCTGGTTAAATCAACTGTGACTGACTGTAAAAATGCTGTTGTCATTTTGTCATCCAGCCAGTTCAGAGAACTCTTGGTATCATTTTTCCATGATAAGGTTGAAAGTGTAGGGCTTAAATCAGTGCTTCCAAGCAGTGATTTCATGAACATAAGTTTTTCTTCCACTAACTGCTGCATGGATTTTGTTTCAATAAAGTCACTATATCCCTTCATCAAAGATTATCTCTGTATCATTTCCATATTGTTCAAAGAATGGAAATGTCATCACAGGCATTATTGTAAAGATTAACTCCAGGTAGAGATTCAGCCTTCAGCATTACTTTTTGATTTCATCTCGTTGGCAGCTTGCCTTAGCACTTAGGGAGGCAAAGATGCAGTCCCAGGAATGGCTCAGGATGCCCAGGGGTGGAAAGCATTCTGGGTCTCCTCTGGCTGCAGGAGTGAAGGAGGAAGGGAGATGTTCCTCTTTTCCACTCCTTTGCCAGCACACTAGAGTTTGGCTTCCACTGCTCACATGGTCATTTTCATGCTCCCTAAGGTGATGAAAATATCCAAATTGCTGAATTCTCTGCTGGTTTTCTCTATTGCCATTTTAGAACATAGATAATCATAAGATAAGGCGTCATCAGTACTTGGCCATGTGGTTAAAATGCAGCACAGTAAGAGAATGGCACTGGAGTAAAAGTGCTGGAATTGCAGTAGACAGCTTTAAAATTGTCAATAGAAAAGATGCCTTCCGTGCATTATGTTTGCTTTCCTTTCAATTTCTTTTTCAATTATTAAGTATTAATGCAATTTCTTCAATATGAAAGCTCAGCTGTTCCCATGGTCTACATGTTCAAAAAAAGATGATTCTTTATGTATGTGTGTAAAGCCAGGTGCCTCTTCCTCTTGGAATGAATATGTAACCAAACATAAATCAGAATGCATGCAGAATATCTAATTAAAACAGATGTTGAGTCAGTCTAGGAATGAGAGAACCATATCCCAGGGTGGCTTCCTATATTGGAACAATGATTCATTCCTTAAGATTGGCTGCTTGCATATGTGATCTTCATTCAAGCTGGTGGCAAAGAGCAGAAATACTGGCATTTATGGGCACTGAGATGCACTTTCCCCTTTGGAAGGATTTATAGAGTATCAGTCCTGAAGAGAATAAAAAAGGGCCCAGGATGAATGATGTTTTTATCACCTACAGATTGTCTCCCGATGAACCTTGATGACTTATTTCTGTCATAGTGTAGTATCAATTTATTTCCTACAATGAGTGAAAGGCAGGATACCGAAGCTGAATTGCTGATGGAGGCAGGAAGGTCATTAGCTAGTCCATTAATCCATCCCTTCTTTCTATCATCTAACACAAGCAGCAGTCACAGATGATAGTAGAGGTTTCTCCTAGTATGTAAGTGGTATGGGGTCTTATATAAGCAAAACCTGCTTTTCCTCTGCCAAAACCTCCAAGTAATTATTATAGTAACCTATGCACTTTTATCCTTTTATTGAATACAGCTACCTTCAGACATAGCTTCTCTCATGTCCCTGAGACGTACTGCACCAGAATTGTACCCACACCTCTTGTTCATGGTCTTGCCAGACCTATTGCATAATTCCTATTTTACACTATTTGTACTCCTACAGCTTTACCCACAGACCTCTGACCAAGACCAATGCTGGCAACCTACTGTGCCATTGCTGAGTGCTGTAACAGCTCACTGACTGAGCTGAGGAATTTCTGATCTCATCTGAAACAAATATAAAAGGATGCAGTTTACAAAAAAAAAAGGCAAACAAACAAGAAAATCATGTAACAATTGCACAGCTTGAAAAAAATTGTCTTGTTCCAAGTATATTTTTAAAATTAAAGCATTTAAAAAGAATGAATAATGTTATCTTCTTTTCAGTTTCTCTTTCAAATTTCTACAAGTAAAATAAAGATCTATGAAAAATCAGCAGAATTCTCTTTGTTAATCTTTTATTTATGCCTATTTAGGACAATTTTTTTAACCTAAGTTAAACTTTTATATAATTCTCAATTGCATTCTTTGACATAAAATTTACTTTAATTTTTCAAGAAAATTTGCTCTGAGTGGGCTCAGATATAGACAGATCAAAGCAGTGTTGCTAAAAGACTTTATTACATTTAATACATCACTCTTCCTCCATTTATAATATATTTATACAAATATCTCTATGAACTCTAAGTCTGTTTGATCTTTTATCAGGATTGCAGGTAATTTATCAGATGTATTAGGCATTATATGTAACCTTGATAGAAGAATATAGGAAGAATAAAATAGAATTACATTTTAAAATCTCTAATTAACTGATAAAGACTGAGACTTGGGCTTCCAGTTCTATATTCAAGGAAGGAAATGAAAAGATAGAGAGTCATCTTTTGTTCTATTGTGCCTTGTCCTGTTTTCACACACTGACAGAACATTGCATCCCTTCTGAATGTTTGCATGCCCAGGATTAGTCTCTTGGCAGACACTTGTGACTGTAAATGCAAACCAAAGTTCAAATGTTCTTGAGAACTTGATTATGAAAAGATTGTATAAAAATCATCACAGAGTGTATAACAGTTACAGTAGAAGTCCCCTTATTCCTTTAAAGATGCACACGTTCCCTTAAAATAAATGATTCCTTGCTTTTGAGAACAATGTGCTTAGACTGTATCCCTGTGACACATTTGCAAAGGATGAACTTTGTGTATAGCTCTCCTACAGGTCTTTAATTTTCTCTTTTTCCTTCAAAATGTTGAAAGTCTCCTGATGAATTTGAAACAAGAAAAAAAAAAGGGGCATCCTCTTTCCCTGTTACTGATTGTGACTTAAGGGGAGTTGACACATTCTGGAATACTGTTAAATTTCATGGCATGCCCCCTTTGTGGCAGATTTAATGGAAAATGACTGTATTTTTTCTTGGTATTTACTTGAAAAGGTGGCAAGCACTCATGGCACTGAAAAGCTGATCCAGGTTTGATGAGATATTTCTTCAGTATTCCTTATTGTTGGGGTTACCTATAGCTTGGGGTAAATGCAAGCATACTCTGCATCTGTGTGAAGGGAATTCCAAGCTCAGTCTTGCACTTCAAACAACGTAAGTGTCAGATCTTTTCCTGTGTAAAACCCTCCTTGTCTTTCTCAACAGAAGTTAGTCAGTTTTCTTTGGTGCAGCCTCAGCACAACCCCCTGGTTTCCATTTCTGAGTACACCCTCATCTGGCAGTTGTGGTCTCTCATCCTGGAGATTCCTATGGCAATTTACTTCTCTTTTGCTGTCAGTGGTTCTTGGAAGAGCGGTGTCTAAATTACCTCCCTCCATTTCCTAAATTCTGAATTAAACTTTGTATCCCATGTCCACCCTAATTTTGACAGGAATAGGTCTCAAGTTCTTAGTTCCGTCAGCAAAAGTAAGCACCATGTTCCTTGTACTGCTCACCATTACAGGGATTTTACAGGGATCTTGCTAAAGGGATTTCTTTGTTCATTCAGAAAAGTGTGCTGATGGTGGCCTCAACATTATTATCAAATGTCTGTGCTTCCTTCAGGTTTTCTGAAAGCTCCAGCTGTGTTTGGTCGTTCGAGCGCCTTGTGATTCAAGTGTTTTAATTTCTCAGTGTACATTTTACCCCCACGCTGTGCATTTTCCAGGGCTCAGTTGAAGCTGAGGAACTGACAGAGGTCTGGTTCTTTTGACAGCTGAGTGCTAACAGACTAGCGCTGTATAGCGTGAGCTGTGGCACACCATAGGGATGACAGATGGCTCCTGCAAGTCACCAAGCCAAGCCTGTAAATACTCAAACACCTACATAAGGAGAGAAAAGACAGGGGAAAAAAACTGTGGAGGAATTGAATACCGAAAGATGGAAAATTAACTTATCTTCTTGCTTAGCAGAAGTGAAAAAACACTTAACTAAATTAATGAGTGTATAGCTGATGGATCAGTGGATGTCAGAGAATGTCTCCTGGAAGACCATGCCAAGCTGCTGAGCAGTGACAAATTTGATAGTGCTGGCTTTTGTTTCAAGACAGAAGATGGAACAGATGTTGCTGGAAAGACTTCAGTAAACTCTTTGTCTTATGCTGAAACAAGATATCCCCTGCTGATACTGATAAAAAGCTCAACTGGGACCCACTTGGTGATGATGGAAGCAACTGAGATGAGCACCTTTGGTGTTCATACAGGGGAATCCTTGTCTGTGGTATTACAACATCAGGGTTGAGCTCAGAACTCCTGGGGTGAGGAGCAACAGCAGGTGTGGGACCTGAGCAATCCACGGCTGAGTAAGAATACATGCTGTGCTGGTTGCTCTAAAAACACAATGTAGGGACTTTCCTGTGTAAAGACTCCAATCCCACTGCGTTTCTCCATCACTTATCAATACTAAGGAATAAAAGAGCAAAACATGAGTGTATGCTCTTTCAAACTACCGAGAATCAAGTAGATTGAATATAATTTCTCTTCCTCAGTTTATTTTTGTCATAAGAACTGATAGCTTCAGGACCTTTTGGTTGTGTTCATTTCAAGATAAGATTGTTTCTGTAAAGGATAAACACCCTACTTTCATCTCTATTCCAAGCAAAATTGTTCTTACAAGAATGGCTTATTGCAATATATTGCTGTGCTTATTTTATTCAGGCTTTGGTACTCAGATTATATCAAAAGTTGAAACCAGATGAATCCGCTCTGAAATATAAATAGAGGAAAAAATGCAGCCTTAATCAATTTTTGTGACAAGGTCATGTTTCTAATCTTGTGGATATTTAGGATGGCATGTACATAAGTTAAGGCTTTTGCATTTCAGATCTGCTATATGGGTGGCTCTCTGACTCCCTCAGGGAAAGCAAACTGGCATCTTTTAAGAGGTTTTCATATAAGTCTTTGAGAGTGAGTGGAAAGGGAAGAAGAAATAATTACATTTTAGCCTGTATGTATAAGATTAAGGTCTTATAGAGACAGAGGAAGTCAATTCTGCATTGATTTTCCCCATTGATTCAATAGGTGTTTAGTTAAAGCCTAGAAGAAGCAGGCAGAAGTGGCTGTTGCACATAAAAATGTTGCATATAAATATTATGGTCTACGAAAGATGAGAGAGGAAGATGGGGCATGCAAGTAAGACATCTTTAAAGGCAGAGAATTTGAAGTGGTTGCAAAAATGAAAATCTTAAAGAGACTATTATTTTCTGGGTTTTCAAAAAGTCATTCTAAAAGTGCCTGTGGGGCTGTGGGCACATCTTACCCTATTGCCTTTATCCTGAGGAGGTTTCAAATTCATCAGTGGCATTTGTAATTTTGAGCCCAATGTGAAGTTAGCAAACACAAGTGGTGAGAAGAGCTTTGTGTTGACTGCTGATCCTCTGTGGTAGAGAAGATGAAAAAGTCAAATGGTCAGATCAAATTATTTTATTCCAAAATGTTAGTTATAGTTATCCCTAGAAAGGTAAAAAGAACAGAAAGGTAAAATAAACAAAAATCTTAGTGAGCTGAGAGCTTTTTGCTGGCTGTGAATGAAAATCATTAAATTTGATTTTCTTTCTGAAATGGGCTCAAAAGAAACATCAAAACTTCAAAAACTCCCGTGGGACAATGAAACAATCATCTTTCCAGATCTATTTACCCATTACATATAGTAACTTTGTAGTCCCAGCACCAATGATATACACAAAATCTCAGACACCATCACACTGAAATAACGGATAATGCTGACATTTTAATGGAAAAATTTGTAGCCTCACAGCTGGCTTTTGGGATACACCACAGCAGAAGTGAGCTGCAGGCTCTGACCTTAAAACTCTGTTCTTGACTTGCACTATCATTAGCACAAATTGTGCCTGACACATTTGGGCCTCAGACAACCACCAAGAGACCCCAATTTGTCTCATCAGATCCAAGATGTTCAGCACTTTCCCTTTCCATGTTGTGAGTGAAATTCAGTCTTCTTAGTCATATTATTCTTTACTGTGGATATAACAAGTATGCACAATTTTCAGTTACACCAGCCCACATCAGTAACTTCAGTTTACTGTGCTCACATTCTATTTTGATTTGTGAATAAATGGCTAAATCATACTTGGGAGGGATATTTGTATCTGAAAAATGAAAGATGAGGTAAGCCCATCAGCTTGATGGATTAAAAATTAGAATGAAAATACGCAGAGAGTTGAAAATGATTTTGCTTTTGTTCAGAACAGACAAATTGTGGATACTCATGCTGTGGCTATTAATCCACTGTTTATCTCCCTTTTTGAAACACTGGAGGGTAGTACTGTGGATATCTCCCTAAGGAAAATGGATGAATCTAAGAGAATATGAGAAAGATATAACTAAGAACAAAAGCCTGTCATGCTAATATGGGAACTGAAAATATGTTATTTAGCTTCTGTCCTAAGCATTTGAAAATACTGTAGCAGGTGCAAACCAGGAAACTTCACTAGCAGAAGATGAAAATCTCCTTTGGTTCCTCTTCCTTTTTGAACTGTGCCAATGAAAGCCTGGTGAACATCAACACAGCAGCCAGAAACCTCCAGGTCATCAATCACCTGGGCAGAACACAAACACTTCACAGGTTCATGCTGCTTCTAAGAATTTCTGGAGCAGGCTTCACCTGTAACCCTGTTTTCCTCCCCCAGCAATAATGTAGCTCTATTGCTTATAGAGGGTAGCCCAGTGGGGATTAAATTTATCAAGTACCAAGCACATTTCACAAAGACAGGGTGAACTCCACTACTATTTCTGAAGACATAAGAGTAATTTGCTTTCCTGGGGGAAAAAGGTCATATTATAAAGCTGGATACCACCAGCTCTTCTAAGACATGTGTGGCTAGAACATTAACTTTTGCAGTGGTGCTAAATACTACTTGGCTTTTACAAAACTGGGTTGGTAACTGGTCCAATTCAAGAGAAAATATTTAAATACAATATGGAATAAAATCTAAGGGGAGGAGGCAAAATGAAATTAAATTACTTTTAGATTGATCAGTCTTCTGAAGTTTTCCACTTCTATTTCTAAATATACTACAGAAAAATAACAGTTTGGGGAATAGATTCACAATGCAAATAACAGCTGAATGATTATTGTTTCCAGAATTCTGGAAGTTATCTCTTTAAGATGGAACAAATGTGGGTGTCAAATATAAATATTTTATTCAATATAAATTATGAAAATATGGGAAAATTGTCAGCAGAGGTTCCAGGTTTTGTACCATTTTTTTATTAAAGTTTTTTGACAAATCATCCTCGTTAGGGAGCTGGGACAGATTTGACTAGTGGATATTAGGCTGTCACAGCTCTTTCCCCCCAGGTACAACCAGCAGCAAGTTTCACAACTAGCATGTGTTTCTAGCAGGCATGTGCACCATGAAAAGTCATAAATACACAGGCACACAGCCAGCCATACAGATTGACACCAATAGAAACACTGGGACTCACACAAACAGTGTCAGGGGCTTCATCCTGAACTCTCTGTATAAGCAGGATGGAGTGATGCTACTGGAAAGACATGCATATATTTAGATACCTCTGAATCCCAGTCTCTCCATCTTAGTAGCACCATGGATACACAGATTTCTCAGCTCTGATTCCAGCACAGAGGCTGGCACTTGATTTTGCTCACTCTGATGAGAAACTGGCTCTTTTAATTCCTAAACATCCCATAGTAAGCCCTGTGCAATCTCTTCCTCTGTGTCCTGTATTCTGTCTGACACCATCATGCAGCAAACAGAATCACAGAATCACAAGGTTGGAAGAGACCTTCAAGATCATCAGGTCCAACCCAGCCCTAACACCTCAACTAAACCATGGCACCAAGTGCCACATCCAGTCTTTGTTTAAACACATCCAGGGATGGTGACTGCACCACCTCCCCAGGCAGACCATTCCAGTACTTTATCACCCTGTAAAAAATCTTTTTCCTAATATCCAACCTATATTTCCCTTGGTGCAACTTAAAACTGAGTATACCTCAGTGGTCTGAGAGATGCTTCAGCATTGACTCATTGTGGTGGTTTTCATGGCTGGATGTCAGGGCTGAGGGTCTCTTGGAACAAGCCTGGGACTGGTCTGGACAGGGTGCCCCTTCCTCTGAGTCCTTAATGTGGGTTTTCACTCCCTCCTGTGCTTCTCTGTGCTTGTGGAAATGGACAGTCTTTGCTGGGTTAATGGCTCTGTGAAAGACATTGGAAAAGCCTAGCAAGTTATTATTTGGTCTTCCCCCACCATGTTTCTCTCTGCTTCTTTATGGACATGTAGAGCAGTTTTTATCACATAACAATCTTAGCTGCATCTCTTTAGCTGTTGTTTACCTAGTCCCAATTATTGCATGAGTTTAAAGCATCTCTCGCTTTGGTATAGACACTTTTATTTCCAGGAAAACATATAGGTATCTTGCAGAGGCTATGTATTGATGTACTCCAAGGATTAAGACTGTGTTTGATCCCTGGATTTTGCTAACAGGTAAAGTAAAATTCATTCCAGGATTTCATCAGTTCACTGGAGAGATCCCTCAAATCACCAAAATCTAAACATAGAAAGGCTTCCCATTTTAAAACCTTAGAATGTTCAAAATTAAAATAAGTGTTCAAAATGAAAAGGTAAAAGAAGATGAAATAGATATTAAATTAGAACATTTGTACATTAAATGCTCAAACCAGCCTAAAGCATAATACCATGATTTCATTTAACTGGCTGAAAGTTTTAATGAAATTTAATTCAGTTTCTAGAAATACTTTCGTATTTCAGTTTAAAATGACCATTTTGTGAAGTTCTTTATACAATTTCATTCACTGTTTCTGAGAAGAGCTGTGTGGAAAAATGGCACAACAATAGCCGTATAAAAGCTAATTTAACAAAATCCAGCTGTTCCCTGAATTTAGCAGTGGCCTCCACCATTTTGTATGAAATACTGCTTATTAAATCTACCTCAAAATAGCAGTATAAAAATATGCACAATGGAGCCATTACACATTAAGAGGAAAGATCCTGTAATCCTGATTTTCAGAGCGGCTGAATATTGCTCACTCAAAATAGAGATCTATTTTTTAAGTGGTAGGTGTTAAACTTCTGGAAATAATTTTTATTTCAGGAGTCCAGTGGTCATGGGAATGGAAAGGTGTTCTGTGTGGCTGTTGAGCAGACCAATTTTGTAACTCAAACAGCTGCAGAACTGGGCAAGTGAAAGCAGGTCTTCACATGACTTTGCTGGCTCCCCTGCCTCTCCAGATCTGTGCTGTGTACGGGATCTCTGTGCTCTCACAGAGGCTGTGGATGCACAAATGTCTTCTCTTGCAGCTCCCTCATCCCTAGATTTTCTCCCCCTTGTCAGATCCATTTGTTTCCTGAGCTGGTGTCAGCAGCAGCAGGGAGCACTTGGACAGAGAATGGCTCATTGAAAAGCAGTTGTGGGCTTCATGCTGTTTAATCCTTTCCAGAGGTGGTCTCATCTCCTTTTCAATGCTGCTGCTGTCAGTCATGGAGCCAAATGAGTGGTCATGTTAAATGTCAGCGGGTGGGGGAAATAGAAATCCCAACAAAGACAAAAGCAAACAAAGAAATGAGTAAACAAAACCCCAAAGAGAGAAAAGTGAGATACTCTTAAAATTGCTAATGAAGAATTGCAGTTGCTGTGTTTCATGTGTCAGGACCTATCTGAACTCTGATGTCCTCAAGTTCATGCTGCTGCTCAGCACAGTATCTGGCTGGAGCACCAAATCTGAGTGACAGCTGGAGGAGCGTGTGTGGCTTCTTGGTGCTGCTTGTTCATCCCTTGCATGCTCCTGTGAGGCTGCATCCATCCATGGGCATGTAGAGAGTGGTGCCCTAAGTTTTAGCTTTCATATTTTTCATATTCTGTGCTGCCTAGGTGGGCGGTTTTGAGCTTCATACTCAGTGTCAGTGAGCTCTCTTCACAGAGTAGGTAGACAAAACAATTCCTTTTCTAGCTTGATAACATGGACAATCATTGCAAGTTTCAGGCCCAAAAGCATAAACAATGATGGACTGAAGAGAGAAAATGAGAAGGATGGGACTTCATAACCTGAAGCTGTAATTTGACAATTAACCCTGACGTGCAGATGGATCAAAACTTATAAAAATGTGAGACCCCGTGACCAGTCATCCATTTTGTGACCATTTTCAGGTCCATCTTGGGTGCAACCCTGGCCAGTCTGTTGTACTGCCCAAGGTGGATCCTTTAAGGCCTTTCAGTAAATACCTACTTTATTCTTAACTCTGTCTAGCCTCTGTTCTAGGTCAGCCTTCTCAAGGCATCAGCATATGAGAGAAACAAATAATGCCCAGAACTGGGAATTTTCTTACAGCTCTTCTGACTCTTAGAGACCAAGAATTTGCTCCCTGTGGTCCCACTCCTCTCTCTGGTGGCAAGACCTGAGGGAATGGCCTGGAGTTTGTGTCAGAGGAGGTTTAGGTTGAGTATCAGGAAAAGGTTTTTCACCCAGAGGGTGGTTGGGCACTGGAACAGGCTCCCCAGGGAAGTGGTCACAGTCCCAAGCCTGGCAGAATTCAAGAAGCATTGGACAATGCTCTTAGACACGTGGTGTGACTCTTGGGGCTGTCCTGTGCAGGGCAGGGAGTTGGACTGGATGATCCTTGGAGGTCTGTTCCAGCTTGGGGTGTTCCATGGTTCTGTGATTTGCTGACCCATACCCAGGAGCAGACAGGGTCTGATGCCTTGCTGTAAGGGGCAAGGTGCTTCACAACTGCATGAACACAGACTAGGGCTGGGGAATGCTGCTGTTTCTTCTTTTGTCTTTGTAAATATCTGTGTGTGAACACCACAAAGCTGAGGGGCTTAAAGACTTGTGTGATGTTTTCTCTAAGGCACAGGACATCTTTTCTGGTCATTTCTGAAGAGAAGACAAGAGCAAGGGAAGAATTTAAATATAAAAAACAGGTTTTGGGATTAGCACAAATCTTGTGAAAATACAGGAGAGGTTTTGTTTTTTGCTCCAGTGAAGGAAAAAAATGAATTCCAAAAATCTCCCAAATTGTCATGAAACCAAATTGCTGTGCTCTGACTGTTCCTTGCCATTGTGCTGTGAGGGGAGTTTCTCTTCAGATCTTGGTATTTGAAAAATATCTGTTATCTAAATCCACAAAACTTCATACACTTTAAGAACCTGTAGCCTATCTCTGTAGCTGTGTTTATTATGAATCTCATTTATTCTGAGCCTTTCTAAACTCTTTGGCTGAGAGCTGTTCTGAAGCTTGGATCTTAAACAACCACATTTGCAAGTTGAATAAGTTTTCAAAGCTGAAGTTCAGAAACAAAGACAAGTCAGGTCTTTGCTAAGCAAGCAAGATAAACCAAAATGATTCATTTAAACTGAGTTGCAGCTATGTCTTAGAACGATGAACACTTTTTATTTTGTGTGTATGGAATGCATTGCACTTGGGTACACAGAGCAGGAAAGAGGAGCAGAGGTTTTACATTTTGCTGGATCAAAGATAAATAGTATCTTAAGCTACTGAAAATTCTGCTGTGTTTAGAGGAGAGCAGAACAGAAATAAGAGATGCAAAAGACTAAGGAAGAGCTAAAACTGTATTTCCTTGATTTTACCAGAAGTTTGGGCTTTCTTCACAAACCTCCCTAACCTATACAAAACAGGATGCTGTAAGTTTCTAGAAGAATACAGCAGAAAAGTTTTCATCTCTACCTGTCCAAACTATCTGATTGAATGTGTGGAACTGGTTACTGGAATGACTGGGCAAAAAAGCCATCATGATAGGAATTTGCTGATGATGCACTCCAATTTACACAAAGGAAGAAACAAAATATGACTGTTTTGTGACACCAGATAACACATGATATATTCCAATCACTGGCTGAAATGGCAAAATAAGAAAGAGGAAACTGGAACAGAAGGAAGAAGCTGTTGGTGACACGGAAACACTGGGACTGGTTGAGAGATTTTTCCATGAATAGAGACAGCTGTGACAAATCAAAGGAAGATATTTGACACCAGGAAAACTCCATTCTTACCCTGCTTGTGCAGTAACTAGAACTAAAGGAGATTGATCTCTACGTCATGCCAACTTTGCATCAGAAGCTGGAGCTTCTGCCTGGAAGTGACAAACTCAGTACCTTGTGTCCTCTAGTCACCTCTTTCATAATCCCATCCATCCCTTTGCTCAGCAACCAGCAAAGATGAAATCTGAAGGGGCTCTGCCTGCAAATAAAATAGTCATGCTGTCTGAGTCATGACTTGAGGAGCATTTCTTTTGAAAAATCCCCAAGCTGGATCAAGCTGTGAGCAAAATGGCAAGCACCAGTCAGCCCTCACTGCTTGCCCGCAGCAAACTGGAGAGAGAATTACACAGTGAAAGGTGTTCTGAGGCACTACACTGCTCTGGTATTTTCCATCTTCACTCTGAGAGACCTAGTGAAAAGCCATAGCTTGGCTAAATTATCTGGAGAATGAGGAAGATTGTGGAAATGCACTTTCTGTCTTTTCCATGAGCTCTGCATTGCATGTGCTGCTAGGCTGCGGAATTTTGTGTCTCATATGAAGTAAAAATTTGAGGGCAAAAAAAAAAGGATTCAAACAGACCCTTGCTGGATCATACAACCAAGATCAGCTCAAGAGATGTCTGTCTCAGCACAGAAACCACTATGCTGGCTGAGCTCTGACACATTGTAACACAAATACCCCAGACAAAAAGGCTTGAAACATTGGACAAATTGAGGGGTTTTTTTGGTGAGAACAATTTCAAAGCTAAGTAACTGCAAGTAAGCAAGGACCTCATGATCATGGAACATACAGTGAGATAATTAAGTTTAAAATAAAGTTGCCAGGAAATTAATAAGCACTGCCATGCATCTGTGAAACTCAACTGTTAGTTTTCTCCAAGATAATGTTATAAGCCATGATGTACAGCTAGAAATTACTGTTGACCATATTATACAGGGTATAGAATAATTCTCCTCCATTTTACCAGGTTTAATTTATCTTTTAGCCAGAACTTATTCTGTGCTATTAGGGATCATCTAACTCCCACATATTGCTAGAAAGTGCAACTCTAGTATATCACAGCTTCTCATAAAAAATTTGTCCTTCATAGAAGGGCAGTTCTGAAGATGAACTGTCTAAAGACATCCTGTGAAATGAAAAAGCAGTCTTACAGAGCTAATAATAGTTTTTCTGAACTTGATGAAAAAGCCATTAATGTCTTTCTTCATTCAAAAGCAATTCTCATCCCATTAAACACTGGGGAATTTAATTTTCCTTAGTTAAACTGTGACTTTCCTACCTAGAACGACTTCTGTGAAATGACATGCAATATCACAAACTGCATTTGCAGCTCTTCTAGTTCTTGGATATCTATAAAAATGGTGATCCCAAGAAAGTGTCACATTTGCAAAATTCATTCAAGTGTGGGTAAGAAAATATTTAAGTAAATGCACTTAATTTTCATTCTGCTACACTTGGCTTAGCCTGATATTAGTCCCAAAGAGAATTATTTTAAAGACTAAGCTAGTTTCTTAATTTGTTTCCTTTTAGGTGAATGAATTCAACTCTCATGAATTGGAGGAAAAATCATCAATGGTATTTTAAAAATACCGGGCAAGCACAGCTGGGAAAGCTCCTGCACTGTCAGGGTTTAGGCATCAACAATGCTCCTTCCAGATGGAATGATGAACTAGACTGAGAGCTCTTCCAGCTGCAGGTTGGTGGGAGTGTGTATTTTTTGTTAGTACAATTTCTCAGAGAAGGAAGGAGCCTGGGAACAAAAGTTCATTACTCAGAAGTGCAGCTCCATTAAGACATCTTTTCTAAAAAGCGCAACTTTCCTGGTGTCCTTGCAGGGAGCTTCAGTTCAGAAAGCCTCGCAGAACTCCAAAAGTGGAAGACATAAAAATCCTGGGAATGCACCCTAAACAGGGCATCACCTGAGTTTTGTCATCCTGAGTTTTAGCGTACCTATTTCTTCCTTCAAGGAATATGCTTGGTGTTTTTGTGCCTGAAAGTGGAGATCCATCTGGGAAGTCGTCCCCCTGCAAGGCCTGCTAGGGAGGAGACACAAAGGAAAACATGGAAGAACAGTGAGGCAGGAATGGTTCTCTGAAGAGATGGGGAAGAATCCATGAAATCATTCAAAAGGAAGGCTCCAAGATCCTCCCAAATTGTTCTTTCAGTTTCTGATGGGAAAGGTTTATTATACCCAGATGGATCTTGCTTTAGCATCAGGGCCTTCAAAGAAGAAGGCAGCAATACACATTCAGCTGTTGCACTGGATTTAGTTTAAGTTCTGGAGTATCTTAGACAGACTGAGACAGGATTCATGGTTTATTTTCTATTGTTACTGAAAGAACAAAACAAATATAAAAATAGACTTCTGAAAGTCAAAAAAATCCTGTTATTGATGACTTGCCTTTTAACACTGCATGTGCTTGTAGCTGATGTGTTGTGCGATTTATTAGAATTTTCAGCCTTTACATTATTGTTGGATCTTCTTTAGAAAAGATGCAATTTAAAGGCTAGTGTGGCTGAAGGCTTATAATGACACAGTAATTGAGCAACTAAATGAAAAACACATTTCTATTTCAGGCAGTCAATGTGATGAAATGAAAAGAAAAATGCATAGTGGTTTTAAAGTCATGTCATCAGAAGATAGCACAGAAAGCATGAGTGAAGGTGTCTGCATGATTACAATTTTCCATACCGGCACATGGGATCCCTAACTTGCTGTATTTAGGTATAAATAGAATTAAGACATTTGTTAGACTAAACCTTGAACTAAAATAGATGATATTTGATTTTGCAATGATGCAAAATAATACATATAAATTATGATTTTGCCATTCAAGGGTTCATATCAGAAGATTATTTACTTTCTCTTTTTTTTTTCTTTCATTTGCCACTCTTCATTTCTGATAAATTATGATGCCTATTAACCTAATACATAGATTTCCAGGGGAAAAAAAAAATATTCCCCACTAATTAATCACCTGGCCATGGGATATTTATTTATTTTTTGTATTGTTTTAGAGAGAAAAAAAATCACACCTTTGTGGGTTGTAGAATCAGAATAATTTTTTTCAGATTCCTTTTCTTGAATATGAATACCTTCTTTTCCAAATGTAACTTATTTAGGAGCTACCATTAGTCTGCCCACATTGTGGCAGGAAAGTAATTCCTCTGGTCATGTAAATGAGGTTAATTCCCCTGGTCCCTGAGGCATGAGGAGATGTATCTGCCTCTGGGGCTTTGGCATGGTGAAGAGGTGTGCAGCAAGGTGTTCCTTGTGAAGACAAGAAAGAGGATCTGTGAGCAGAGGTGTTTCTCCAGCTGCACCTGTGGAAGGCAAAGCCTTTCCTGGCCAGAGCAATTTTACTCAGAGATCCGTCAGTAAGGCATGATGTTGCCCTGTCACACAAAGTGTCTTTCCAGTAAGTTCCAGACTTTTATTTTTCTCTTTGGGCTGTATGTAAGGGGTTGAAATTGTCTGAGGAAAAGTCACTGTGCAGACAAGCATTGGATGGGCAGACTGCATCAGATGGACAATGCATCTGACGGTCCTTCAGGACAGTAAACTATGGTGTGATAACACCTTAGAAAACTCATTTCTTAAAGAAACAGAGGAAATGAATGGGGAAATTGCTAGGTAACAGAAGTAGAGCAGGAGAGTGTTTGCAAGGAAAGATTAGAAGAAAAAAGTTGCAATATGGAGCTATTTCTTGACCTCAAATGCCTGTTTGCTGTTTCTGTGAAAGAAGGATTTTCATCTACATCACTTGAAAGAAAGACGTCTGTTTGGATGCTGGACTACAAATGGCTCCTGGGAAGCAGAAAAAGGAGTGAAAAAATATTGGAATGGTTCATTAAGTGTTCCAGGAGGGCTGGATAAAAGAAATAAAAGGTCTGAATGAAGAATGTGTACATGTATATACATTTTTTCTTCCAAATAACAGAACAAATTGCCTTTTACTTGCTGATCTTTCTTAATCTCATAACAGAACTGCTGATACTATTGCTCTTAGGTAAGAATGAATTCATTACAAAAACAAAGAAAAACAATCTCTCTAAAGCAGATGTATTCAAAAATGCTTGTATTTGCACATCAAGGTACAGCTGTAATTACTGCTTTCAGATTTATGATACAAAATTTATTTGGAGACCGCTGTATGATTTCTTTTTGTGGAATACTGATAAAGCAAAATCACTTAAGTGTGCTGGATAAGTGTATTTATACAAATAGTAAGAAGCAGAAATGCACTTTTGTCACTCAAGTAAGCACACAAAATTGTTTGTGTGTATTTCTTGAGAAACACCCAACATTCCAACTCAACTGAGACCAAAACCTTAGGAAGAAATGATGGGTTGAGGTTTTTTAGCTATTCTGAACCTTCAGTCAAACTTGTCCATTGTAGGTTTTCTGTTTTGTTTCCCCATGACCATTATCAGTATAGAAGCAGAAATCGAAATTTTAAAAAGTAACTTGTAGTGGAATTTGATTTAGAATGTGAAGGAAGCTTTATGAATTGAATCATATGAAATCTGAGATGACAACTTCAGAAAAAAGGGAGACGGCTTAAAAAGTCACATATATTTTAGATATTCTATTCCAAATATTCACTGAAGACAAGAAGTGGGAGAAGTAGCCAAGAAACAAACTTTGCCATGCTGTTGGAGTTTGGCTTTGGGGAGTTTTAGAGGGACACACTGCTCCTTCTTTCCTAAGCACTGTGAAAATAACCATGGTCCATGCACTGGGGTCATCTCACAGCATGTAACATTTATGCTGGTGGTGAATATTCAGTTTAGTGTTCCACTGAATGAGTAATACAGCATGCCAGTCTGGAAGAAGTCTGGTGAAATATTAATGGTACTGTAAGTCCCACTGGAGGATGTCTCCCGTGAATGTATAATAGACATATTTATGTTGTGCACTATTTTGCATTAAAAAAATTGTCTCCTCCAAATGTCTGCATGAGCATTTGTCTGAGCAACAAACCTCATTCAATGCAAATAATTCTCATCACTGCAGCACTATGAGAAAGATTTCTGTTTTGCAAAACTGAGCTGTGTGAAAAAGTGCAGAATAAATTTCAAGTCATAGATCAGAAGTTCAATTTAGAGGAAAACAAAATCTATATATTTTTCTATTCTTGTGAAAATTGTAGAAATGGAATTGATTTAAATTGGTTAGAAGGTCCACATAGTAATGAGTAAAGTTCCACATAATCAACAAGTAAAAACATGTATGTGGTCCTAATGTTGTTTATAACAACATAGTTCATACAAAATGTATGGGATGTGGCACCACATCTGATTTTTTGACATCTGATTTGGTATAAGGTTTTGTTGAAGAAGAAGGAATTACCTGTTAGTCCCATTTGAGATTTCTTTGCAAGTCAAAATCAATAAAATCATCATCATTACTGTCTGTTTTTGGGTAGCTGTCTTCCACGCTGAATATTAAAGAGCTTTCAGACTGATGGAAAAAAGAAAAAGTCTAGAATGGTGAGAAAATTCATTTATATTTTACTCAAACATGATGATGATAATGATGATGATGATGATTTGTCAGAAAAAGCAGGCTTATTGTTAGAGGATTATGTCAAATGGGAAAAAATGTCTTTTCAAACTGAAGGATTGAGACAAATGATTAGAATACTTTTGCCTTTATTGCCTTTTCAATGCCTTATGTCTTATTTTCCCCCCTTTTTTTTTTTTTTAAGGGAGATTTTTTACTCCAAGCACTTACTACCTTGCTTCTGATATACGTAAGACCAGTGCTAGCAAAGATTTCATAGTATTTTCCCCTTGCTGGTCAGATTTCTGGGATTTTCTGACCAAAACTAATTGCTGGAAGACAATTTTACCACACTAACACCTTATTTTCATTCTCCAGTCAGCAGCTGAACACTGTTTATTTTCTAGATAATCTTGATTACTCTTGTTCCATGTTGGCCATTGCTATTTCAGTTCTGTTTTATGGAGCATAAAATGTAACACTTCGATGTTTTGCCAGTCCTAATGAAGTAACCTTTAATTCAAGACAGAAAGAAATTAAAAATAAAGAAAGAATTTGATTGCTGTTGTCTATATGCTAACAGCACAACATTAAATTTAGTACAGAAGAAGTACGGAGGAGCATTGTGATATAGAATTTATAGCTGTCCATTTGGCAGTCTCCAGCTTTGTTTTGCCCAGCTCGTGACACCTGAGGACAATTCCACAGCCTGGTGTTTGAAATCCAGAGTTTAAAAAATGCTTCTGCTGTGCCTTTGGGGTTTTATTAAAGAAAATCCTGATCTGGAGTCACTGATGGCTTGATACCTTGGGTTGTTACAGATTTCAAAAATTTCCAAGCTTCTGCTGTGATCTGTAATTTAATAAGGGAGGCAGAATGAAGGCCTACAGCACCTCCACCATGGCTGCTTCCAATGGAGGTGTCAGCACCTGCTGGAAATGGTAATGAGCCATGTCTTAATCATCCACTAAACTGCTCACCAGCAATTGTTCTGGCAGTGCACTGCAAAGGTTAACCCCTGCTTCTGCCTGGTGGACTGTGGTTCCCTAGGTACTGGAACTCCGATTTAGTAGTATGTATCAAGGCACAAGTGTATTTATTCAGCTGAAGAAAAGTGAGCAATGCAACACTAAGATGAGGAACAGTGAACCTCAAGTATTGTCAGGATGTGATGAAGACTTTTCTGAAGGGCTCCAAGGCAAGAGCCATGTGCAATATAGATCCTGGACTCAAAAATATCTGTTAGAAGTGAGAATATAAATGCTTTGCAACAAAAGCATCATATTTGTCTTCTTATTTTGGGTGCAAGAGGAAGAAATTACCAAATCACACAGTGTTACATCTTCAGTATATTGACAGCAACCAAACAGACTAGATGTCTCTTCTGTCTAAAAGACAGATGTCTTTTTCTTCTTTCTGAGATAGAGGTAGTACTATGAAGATGTGAGGTGCTGGAACAACCTGCTAAATTTGCTGCTGTCTTGAAACCTAAAATGATGCAATATGCAAACTCCAGGAATGGTTAAATTGAACTTCAGCCATCTATCATGGTTAAATGTTGATTGCTCATAATCAGGATGAGTAAAGCTGAATCTCTTATGAAATTCTCAGCAGTGAATTAAATAGAATTTTCCTAGTATTCTTGGATAAGAAGAAATGAGGGAGAACTCTCAGGGACATTGATTAGCTGAACAACAGGAACAGACCAATCTAAGAAAAAATTTCTCTGATGGCACTCCCAATGACACAAAGAACAAATGGAAACAGCATGAAGACACCAAAGGAACACTTGCTTATGGCTTAGTTGCCTCTTTGCTTGGTGTCTAAGCAACCTTGTATTAATGTATTTTTAAAATGTACGTGGCTTTTCAAGTGAAGAATAGACACTCTTAACCTTAGAGGACTAATGGAGGAAAGGTGTTCAAAGGTTTTTATTCAAGGGTTCTTCAGCACTATAAATGAATTAATATGAATATGTTGTCGCAGATGCCTTTGTCCTTCCACCTCTTAGCCTGTGTCTGGTATGCAGAAGTAAACCTTTTTTGCATTAGTGAAGAAAGCTGAATGAACCTTATTTTAAACTCTTTTCTCTTCTTTGAAGTGACTCAGGCTTTCTTAGAGGCATGCTTTGACTCTTTTAGGCAGAACAGAGGCATTGTAAGTGCCATTCCTGAGCACTGTGAGGAAACATTTATCACCAGCCAGTGATTTTCTGTTTGCTGATACTCACAGGTGTGTCAGTGACTCGTGGTTTTGGGGGCTGAAGGCACAGGTATAATGGGATGGCATGCTCTTGTGTTCTTCCATTTCCAGCAAAGGTCATGGCACAGAGGGAATCCTTTCCAAGACACATCTTCACGGTCATACATTGCACACAGGGAGAGGAGAACCACTTTTGAGGCATTCCACCTCCAGTCTGCCTAGCTGTTACAATTAAATTCATTAGTTCTATGATACTTACAACAGCTGATGAAATGGTTCTTCCAATAGCACTTCATAAGTGCTGGGTAATGATTTTCACAGCTGCATTTCTCTAACAAGTTAATCACAGCACTCCCTCCTTTTCTCCCTCCCTCCGTCCCTCCCACACTGCCTGATATTAGTAACTGGACATATCTCACGACTGTCTGGTAATTAGAGTTTGAACTCTTCTGCTTGACTAATTTATTAACTACTATCATATGAAAATTGATGTTAATATGTCCTAAAGGCTAATCTATTCAGATTGCAATTCATAGATTTTAATAGTCTAGTGTGCTTTGATAATCAGAAAGAATTATGTGATTATGGCTTGTGGCTTTAGCAATTAAAACAGATTGGCTTTCAGTGCTCATTTCAGAATTGTTGTAGAATTTATGGAAAGGGGTCTATGATTTCAGTGTAATGTGGATCTTTTATATGTCACTGATCTTGCTTAAGTAAGCTACCACGTGTCCCACATGGTTTAGGATGAGCAAACAAGCCTAACCCCAAATTGTTAGCAGGGTACTAGAAGTTAAAAGATTGATAATCCCTGACGTTTTTGCAGTTGCTTCTTTATTCAGCTGAAGTACAAAAGTCAGAACTTAGAGAAAACTGAGATATGAGAAAAGAAATAGGAGATATGGAATGTGTTTAAGTCACATCAGGGTTACTGATGGGTTTTTTAGCATCATTCAGGGAGCTTATACTAGATTGCTTATCTGCCACTAACCTCATTTCCAAAACACTATTCCCACTCTGTAATACTGCCATTCATATACTTCTTCTAAGCATCATTTTGCCTTAAATAGTGCAAAATTACACTTTAAACTTATTTAATTTTACAAGGAAATCTAGATTGCTCTGTGCAGTTTTCTAATCTTCATTCAGACATTTTCAGGCTCCCCCAAAATTTCATAACATTTAAATTATAAGTGTATTTCTACCCAGATCACAAAAAAATAATTTTGGGAAGCCTCAGGTTTAATCTCACTCCCAGAAGAGCCCTGCTATAATGAAGTCCATGAAATGATTGATGATTGCTTTAAACATCTGTCCATTAGGTGGATTTTAATATATGTGAAATACACTTTGTTGACCCCACTCTAATGGACTGTTATCAGAATGAATGTGGCACCAAGGCAAATATCTTTCCATGTCCATCACATTTACACTGTTACATTTATTCACCCAGCTTGTAGTCTCCTGAAGGAATTGAATCAAACATGTTTGACAGAACCTGTTTTCTGTAAGACCATGCTGACTGTCATCTATTACATTTTGCTCCTTTAACATTTGCTGAGCTAGAGAAGGGGAAGAGCTTTCGGCTACCCTCCAGAAAGATCATTTTCCTGCAAGAGAAACTATCCAGGCAGAAATCTCCAGACAAATTGGACTCTGTGCCACGTATCCATGAGACAAAAAAGTGACGTACACAGGCTGCTGCAGTCATGGCTAGTATGCAGGGATCCAAGCTGCTTGGAATTTTAAACAGAAAATGTTCAAGTCCTAATCATCTTTAATCAAATGGACTAATCTGGAGATCAGACCCAAGTACTGAGAATCCTACTAAAGTCATCGGGCATCATGAGTGACAGATGCCTCTATCAAAACAAACCTGCAGACTTATCAGCTCAAACTTAGCATGAAGGGCCATTCTTGTGAGGAAGACTAATATGAGGTCCAGGAGAAGACACTACATTACTTCTATAGAAAAATGCAGTTTTGTCTCCCATAAGTATGATACAATAGCTGAAGAACTGCTTCAAACTTCAAAACACTAGCAAAGCTATTAAATGAACACAAGAGAAAAGAGAAATCTAAAATCAGGTGGTGTGATGGATAAAAGGTTGTTAGAGAAAACACTTCAGGAGAGGTTTTCCTCATTATTTTGTGCTACTTTATATATGTGAAGAGTAGGGAGTGCCATAAGATGGCTTAATCAACTGAAGAGGTTATAGGGCTACAGACCTGAGCAGTACAATAGCCAAATCCTGAATTTCCTAAACACTTCCAAGACCATAAATACCTGCTGCACAATATAAAGGACAGGCCACAGATGATATCAACCATGGTATGACACATGACTGCATCTATATTCACGTCTCTACAATGGTTTTTCAATCCAGGGACAAAAGGAAATGAGAGTATAACATACAAATGAAATGGTAGGGTAAACACACTGCTGGTGTTCAGACCACTGTGTTCAGTCATCCAAATATAGTTAGCACCTAATATTGTGTTTGGTACATATGCAGGTCTGCTTCTCCAAGTAATGTCTTTCAGTGGCAGGAATTCTTCTAAAGTTAAATTTTCCCTTGCATTAAACTTCTTACCTACTCCCTTAAAGTCCCAAACATGACTCTTCAAAAGACCTGCTTTACACAAGGGCACAGTCCTGAAAACTGGTGGCTTCTTATTCTGACCCAGTTCCACCCCTGTATAGCCACCTTAACATCTGGCACTTTTTTTTCCTCCTCTTTTGCTCTGACTCTGTCACTGTTTCCTTTCTTTTCAATCATTCAATACTTCTTCCTTTAGTATAATCAGATTTTAGTCTAATTTCAAGTGATTTATTTTACTGTGTGACATACCATAAACTTCTTGTACATAACTGATGCACCAAAACTTGCATGAAACATATTTTTAGTGGGTAATTAAAAAAACAAAGAGGGAAAAAGATAAATTAATATTTTAGACCTGACAAAATTTGTACAATGTGTTGTCGGTTTTACGCCAGTTAGAAGTTTCACAGAAGAGACATCAAAACTCAGATACAACCTGGGCCATAGTCAGACAGAACTCTATTGAAAGTTATTCATGACAGATTTGCATGAGATAATACTAGATTTGAATTTGCCTCAATCACTGGGGAAAAAAAATGATTCACAAGGTTAAATTTCAATGACAATGATGCAGTAGGACAAATGGTATATCTCTTTAACTGTCTCCTTTGAATCTATCTAAGAAAGTAAACCATGGGCAGGTTTATTTCCTGTCTGCCATCACACAAGATGAAGTTGGGTAGAAAAGATACAGCACTATCTCATACTGGTGACTGTAGCAAATTCGAGAAAAGAGACCCATTGCAAAGATCATTTCAATAAAGCTATTTCTCCTGTGATATTCATAGAAGTGGATTTGATCTATGAAAAATATTACTATACTCAATATCCTCCAAGCCAATAACATGACATTAAAATAGTCAGGTAGTAATTTGCTTACTCCCTTCAGGACAAAAATAATGTTTCTCATATAAAAGTATAATTTATCTTTCCAAACTTATGATGTATAGAAATGAAAGAGTTAGTTCAATAAAATGAGTAGCCAAATCACTTGCTAAACAAATCAGTAATGACAGGTATTTGCTAATATTGCATCAACATGACACGGTGACATGCTGAACACCATACAAAAATTCATGTGTGCAAAAGTCCATGGCAAAAGAAAAAAACAGGGAAAACAACAACTTTGAGGACAGTAAAGAACACCTCTAAAAACATGAGATGAAGACTCTGCTTCACAATTGGTGCAAAAGATGATCAAATTTTATTTTTTTGGTTGTCTTTTTGGTTGGAAGTGTTATTTCACAAAACCAGAATATTTTATCACACATAAATTTTATCAAAATGATTACAAGATCATTGGTATTGAAAATTGTTCAAAATTGTGAAGAGGTCTTTTGGCTTTTTAATTTATTTTTTTTTGTTGATATTCAGAGGACTATTAATTTTGAAACTTAGGCTAATGCTAGAGGTTTTTACCTCAATATGTAATAACTTTTAGAGACTTCAATTTTATGTTTTGGTTTGGAATGTGGAAAAAGCTCAGTGTATTGCTACTAAGCCAAGAACAGTGAAAAGTCCAGTTTTACATATGATGCTGAATGTACATTATTTTCTACCAAATAGTAGGTTACACTTTGTGGCAAGTATAAACATTTAATATTATTTATAGTTTTCCATGTTCCAGGTTAACAATTTATAGAAAAAAATATTATTAAAAAGAAATGTTTTAGGGGAGTCTTAAATTATTGCATATCAAATTCTAATTTATTTATATTAGTAATCCTCCACATTAAAAACCAGAAGACATGCACACATTTGTATTTTTCTCTGTTAACCACCAGAAAAGATGGGCTATTTTAGTACAAAAAACCTTCAATGTCATCATTAAAATATCTTGTGGTGGAGATGGTACTGCCAGAAGCTGGGTATGTTTTTAGCTGCATATATTTATATATTTATAAACAAAATAACACCTTGTAAGTTAATTCTTCTCGCTATGATTTACCCCCCAAAGCAGATGCCTTGAGTTATTTGAAATAAAAACATTTACTTAGGTTTTCACACCTTTAGAAAAAAACCCGAAGAATCCTCTATTATTGAAGCCCATTTTTCTTCCTTTTTTTTTTATTCTTTTTTTCTTTTCTGGTTTATTTCTTTGTTGTTAATTATTTGTCTTCCAAAAATATATTTCTACATATAGGAACAGTTCAATTAAATTAGAAATGCTTATGAACATGTGTTTCCTACCTAAATACACTATGGATTGGACAATCTGTGCTTGAAGAGTGACTACAAAAATTAGGTTCTGAGACTTACAGAGAGGATCACCTTTGAAATGTGAATAATCAGATTGCAAGTAAGTTGGCAGAGGCTTCATGACTAGAGGCTTGCAATTTTATTGCCTAGCCAAAGGGACATAACTTTTGAGTTTTATTCCCTCTGTAAGAACTTTGTAGTTATTTTTGTTTTTTCCAGAAATTGTTTTTGATGCTTGTGATTCAACAACTTTTTCTAAACTAAGCAAATTCCAAAGATTTCAGATGAGATTTGCTGTTGGAGGCTATCTCAGTTCTCCCAAAATAGCCAGTATGAGCTACAGAGGTGTGCCAAAAACTCAAATCAATAGGACTTGCCAAAAACCCAAATCAATAGAATTTGATGGGCTTCTTCAGGTTCAACCACCTCACCCTCACTGCACAAAGAACCAGAGCATGCCAGGAGGCAGAGCAGTGGGCAATGAAAAGAAGAGCAAAATGTTCTTCTCTTGCACATGTTACAAATCCAAATGAGAATTCACTCTTTCTTACTGACTGGCTCAATGTTGTTGAGTAAAAAAACCTTTACCATATTGCTTCACTGATCCCTTAAAAGCCCAGATCAAAGGATTGATGTTCTTGTGATGGTTCCTCTTAGAGAAACCTCTTTTCATAGACAAGGAAAATATTTAATTGAAATTATGTGTTTTAGTTCCTTTTGTAATAGCTCTGTGGTACAGCAGGCAAGATTTAATCAGCACACCCAGTGAACTGTTTTCATTAGTCCAGAGGCAAATTTCAGAGTTTATTTATCTTCTATGTTTATGGAAATCAGTGCATTTGTAAAACATCTCTACATCTTCCATAGCAAAATTCTTTCCTGCTTTTGGGGTCTTTTAGTTCCTGTTTGTGTCTCCAAAATGTTTTCAAAAATAATGGACTGGCAAGTTACTATGCAAGTTGTGTGCTCCAGCTGAATGTGCTGGGATTTGAATTGTTTTGAGTGCTTAAATCTCATGTCTGCAAATGCCCTTTGCAAACTGCAGCATCCAGAGATTTGCTGCTGCTGTTACAACACTCTGGGGATAGAGTTTACTTAGAAAAAAACACCCTGGAGGAAAGAAATGTGCTTTTGTCTAGTCTGGAGCAAAGAGCTGGATTGTGCTCTGGATGCTCTCTGTGCAGGGGAGCTGGCAGCTGGGGATGGCCAGTGTAAGCAGGGGCTCATGGGTGGCATCAGGAGCCATGGCCTCATACAAAGCACCTCAGGGCATCTGCAGAACATTTTTTTGCTCACTTCTGGGGTAAATGCATGCAAGAGCTTTTGCAAGTCAGGAAAAGGCATGAGATTTTTTTTTGCCAGTCTGTTGCACAGTTTGGTAAAATATGTGGAACACAAGTACCAAAGTGTTAGCATGATGCTACCAATGGCAACCAACATTAAATTTTAGTGATAAAGATTCCAAATTGCTTTGGTCTGCTGCCAGAGTCGTGGCTGAACATACTTTATCTTTTATTTTTATTTTTTTAAAATATTAAATAGAGAGAAAACCAAGGGAAATAGTGCTGCAAATTAAAAGCCTTAATAATAGTGCATTGACTGGTAATAGCTGTAAGGGATTGTTCTGAAAAAAACTCCATGTTTGACAAACCTTTGTGTGAGACAGAAGCACTCTGGGGTCAGGGCAAGGGAAGAGGTTTATTTATTGAAAGGAACAGTTGTGACAATAGCTGTGAGAGAGGTTTGGTCCTACTGCTTGTTCTTCAAGCTAATTCATTAGAGGGGTGAGAAGAGCATGTCAGGGATTAAAATACATCTTTTTTTTCCTGCTGCTGTTCTTCACTTGCATTCTCTTATCCTGGGAGTGGAGGACCAGCATGAAGTCACACTATTTTCACTCCTGCAGCAGCTCAAGCACTAACCTTGAGGCAGCTGTAAAGGAGGGTCACAGTATCTTCTCTGCGGACACCTCTGATATGAAGACACCTGAACAAGTGATGATTGCAAATATGTTATAAAGAAATATTACAGAATTTATAGTAGAACTTTTTATTAAAAAAAAAATATCCATAGTTTTCTCTCTTTTCATCATCTCTATCTCTCTTCCTTAGTTAGAACATATTTGTCTGAAATTAATTTGGCCCACAATTTTCAGTCTGGTCTAAGGTTTGTTTTTTCTTTCCAATGTTATATTTCATTGCCTTTCATTCTCTCCATATTAGATATATTTAATGTGTCTTTTGAGTTCATTTCTGTTTCTTGACTCCAGCTTGCCTCTTCTCTTGCAGCTTTTGCTCTCCTTAGTCTTGTCTCACTGCACATTTTCAATTTTCTACAAGGAAGGACTGCCATGAGGAGAAAAATCTTTACTTTGTCAAGGATGCTTTTATTTTTCCTTTTTTTATTTTATGCAGCATTCACAGCATAAAATATTGTTTTTCACAGGGAGGTGAAAAACTGAATTTCTTCTCCACTGATAAGCAAGCCCACGGTCTGTATCACCTGGAGAGGACTGGGCTTTTATTCTTTTCCCCATTCCTCTTATGGATATGGCTCTTGGCTCCTCTTGGCTTTTCTTTCAGGAACTAGGGAAGCTCTCACCTACATAAGCTCTGTAGCAGCAGCTCTGGAAAATGGTTACATTTGTTTTATTATAGCAACATGGGAACCCCTCGCTGATTTCTGACTGAAAGCTGGGTCCCTGTTGAGGAAGGAACAAAAATTAAACAATGTGTTGGCCCTGTTTCTCTTGTTCAAACCTTCCTCTCTTGTTCAATAACTGAGAGACAGCCTGTGACCTCCATTCCTCAAACTAGCACAGCTCCAGGCGGCTACAAAAACATGTTCAGACCTCACCCATTGCACAAGACAATGTCTCAGTTAGTGGTTCTCTTTGACAAATCTTTTTTGCTCACTGAACAGTCTTTGTGTTATAAATCATGAGTAGACTACCCCCAGATTCGGCTCCACTTCTCTTGAACATCAGTAGAAAACTAACAAACACCAAACAAGGGTGTCTATTGGTTTGAGTCTGTGCTTAATGGTTGCTAACTTCAGGTGAAGTCTGCATCCATCCCTACAGTATTTAACACTATGTACTGTCATGTATAATCATATTTGGAGTAAAAAATTAAGTTATATAATTTTCAATATTTGAATGTATTTTTATTCCTACACCTTTACTGGCATATAATTTGCATCAGGATAGTTTTTTACAGGAGCTGAAGAGTAATTTAAAACCATAAAATAACAACGAAACTATCTGGAAAAACCTGTAGGCTCGTTCCCTCAAACAGCAGAGGTGACAGGCACTTCACCAGAGTGCCAAACTCAGCAATGATGACGGGTTTCATTATATTTCATTATATATCATTATCCATGGTGGTGGATTGACCCTGGCTGGGTGCCAGGTGCCCACCCAGGCTGCTCCATGACTCCCTTCCTCAGCTGGACAGAGGAGAGAAAATATCAAAGGCATGTGGGTCAAGATAGGGCCAGAAGACATCAGTCACCAATTACTGTCATGGACAAAACAGACTTGATGAGGAAATTAGCTTGATTTGCTACCAATCAAATCAGAGTAGAGTAATGGGAAATAAAAAACAAATAATAAAACCAGCATTCCCCCATCCCTCCCTTCTTCCTGGACTAAACTTCAATCATGATTTCCTCAACATCCTCCTCTCAGAGGCACAGGGGAACAGGGAATGGTACTGTTGCACTTGAGTTTTTCCCCCCCTTTTTAAAGACATTACCCTTGAGGCTCTGCCACTGTTTCTGATGGGCTCATCCTCAGACAGTGGAATGTCCATCCTGGAGCTGGCTGGCACTGGCTCTGCTGGACACAGGGGCACCTTCTGGAAGCTTCTCATAAAAGCCACCCCACCCCCTAAACCTGGAAACACAAATACAGTGCAGTCATAGAGTCTTGCAGGACCTGTAAGTAACAGAAATGAGCATGAGAGAGCAGAGCTGCACAGATTGCACTATAAAGACCTCACTTAGAGGTTTTCATATAAGATTTGCTTCTAAATATTGCAACATACTATAAAGTCTAGAAGAAATATGTTCTTAATGCAGAAGTCCACTAAAAGCAAGGTAGAATCGATCTGTAGAGGACACTACGGAATTACTTTGGGGCTTACTGAGGATGACACTGTTAGCTACAGCTGAGTTTCTTCTGCACCTGTATGGCAGAGGTGACAGTCTTGACTCAGTGTAAGTCTAATGGGAGTAGAAATGCCTCACACAGCAAGGTGTTAGAGCTGTTTCAGACATATGAAATGGCCTGACTAGGTTTTCGAGAAGACGAGCACTGTGTTCTGTTCAAAAGGAAAAATGTTTCAGAGGTGAACAGAACAATGCTGAAGTGGCTTACTCTGAATGTTATTTTTACTTTTCCTTAAAGAGCAGTGTATGGGAGATTTGCAAGAGAGGAAGGTTTGAAAAAACCCAAACAACTCGCATTTGGTAAGGTGGAGGGATTTAGTCAATATTACACACAATTCCCAGACTACCTCGTTTAAGAAAAACACTGCTTCTTGTATTTCAAGTGAGTTTGGGAAGGACGAAGCATTATTTCTACTAAAGAAGCTTTAAGGTCTATTTTTCAAGGCTTTTTGACACCTAAATTCAGTTCAGCCCTTTCAAAATTCTCAGGGCATTTAACAGAGTGCATGTAATGCTCTAAGGTATAGCTGTGTAAACTGCCTCCATGATGAGTATTTACAAGCCTTCAGCAGTCAAAATTCTTCATCAAATCTCATTTCCTTCTCAGTATTTCATGCTATTTCCACATAAAGGCAGTGAAACTGTTTAAGGGCTGGAACTTGTTCCTTTATAACAATGTCACGTAAAATGAAGCATGAAAAAAATAGGAAGTAAGCCTGCGGGATCGATGAGAAATCTGTGGCTTAGGGCAGGGAAAGCCACTCAAAAATAATGCATGCAGCTAGTGTAGGGTTGATTCAGCTATGGCCTTGTTGTAGACAAGAAAAGCTTCAGTGCCTTGCCAATATCTAGGTCTCTGTTTTTGTCCCCTTGTTTCCAGACCAGCCACAAGACCTTTGAAACATAAAACAACTTGGACAAGAGCTCTGGAAAGGGGATAACTTCCACAGATCCTTGCTTAGTATACCTTAGCTGGGAAGTATTTCAGAGAGAACTACTCACTCAACACTATCTACAATTACAGTTCTTTTACATATTTTAGTCTTGGAATTTTAGATTAATTTGTCTCAAATTACAGGTCCAGTTTAAAGGAATTGTAAAAGCAGTGACAGATGCCACAAAAAAAATAAGCCCCCAACCAAACCCAACACAATGCCCTCCTCAGAGGTAAAGGCACCAGCTGGGCTGAAATTTCAAAATTATGTTTACATGGAGTGATTTGATGATGCACAAATGTGTGTATACATGTAAGAAAGTATTTTGAAAGCTTTCGAATTAGTTTAATGATATTTTCTGGTTTTAACAGAGTGGAAGTTTCTCAAAATGTGGGGCAATTGCAAGGTATTTAATGTGCACTTGCACTGTTTTATATATATTTTTCAGTCTATTAATGTGATGTATTTACATCTCATAGGATTGCTACAACTTTTTGCAAACCTCAGGTTGTTACTCATGAACCATTTTTCCATCTTCTCTTCCAGTATTTTAATGACTTCATTGACTCTTGTGGGGCCTTTCCTCAGCTGTCTACACCATGTACGTGTCTGACCTTCTTATCCCTGCCTTTCCCCACCTGCAGACCCAATCTGTCAGTGCCAAAGGTTTCAATTTAAGATAATAAACCAGAAGTGACTCCCAAGCCCACAAAGAAGTGGCATCCAGGAAATATGTCTCTACTGGACCTTCTCCTCAGGAAGGCTGGGGAGCTTAGTGCCCTCTCCCCACTGCGTTCCTTTCCCCCTGCTCCTTCTGAACAACTGGCACGTCTGTGATGTCTCCTCCCCTGCACATGTCCTCAGATATCACCTTCTGTTCCATCACTGGACTGGCACACTCAGGCTTGTCTTCCAGGAGCCACCAAAGGGTACAGCCAAACACAGTGTGTTTCCAGCTTTCTGCATGGAAGTGGGTACTTTCTAAAGACACCTTTTCACCCGCTTCACCCACAGATGGTTTTTTGTCTCTGTCCTGGCTCCTGGAATGATCTCTCCATGCTAAACATGCTAAACATGCTAAA
This sequence comes from Pseudopodoces humilis, assembly GCF_049639895.1. Lineage (NCBI taxonomy): Eukaryota > Metazoa > Chordata > Aves > Passeriformes > Paridae > Pseudopodoces > Pseudopodoces humilis. The sequence continues at coordinate 37,741,636 of NC_142200.1, read as the reverse complement.
AGTTCATTTTGCCCCTTTATATCCCACTTTGTTTTGTTCTGTCACCCAGCTGTAATACAAATGTTCTTGCAGCTTCATATATTTAAGGGGCAGCCAGATAAAAAGAGGCATATGTAGCAGTGAACACAGCACAGGCACGTGTGCTGATACGATTAATTCCTTGTCATCTGCTATGATGTTAAATCTAATTTGAATTGCAGCCCTTGGGACCTGCAATTACATTTGTCCATCTGTCAATAAACTGCCATTTTAAGTTGCACTGTAGTTAATTGCAGTTAATATACAAAGCTTTTCCCTTGTTGTGCTTCCATCCCCTCATATCGCCCCTTGTTGTTTTTTTTTTCCAAATATAATTAGAGACAAATAAATAGAAGCAACACTGAGTTAGCAAGTTATTTATTTAAGAAAAAGCTGAAGGATCAGAATAGATACAATCTTCTCAGGTCCAGATTAAAAATACCCACCAAGACTCCTTTACTACAGATAAATGAAGGAATAAGTATAAATGCAAGCAAAGCACAGGAAACCAATAAAATATAATGTGTGAGAGACAATACTTACCTAAAACATACTCTTTGTTTCTAAAGTTTTGCTCCTAGTGCTGAAAATGTTCACTCTGAACATTCAAGTTTGAATCTCTTGTTCCTTGTTTGCTTCTGGGATAAAGTCTAACTCAGTAATGAGTAATGGGCAGTCCCAGAATCCATTTTAGTTCTACCCATGAGGATGGTGGGACCCTCATTTAAATCTGCTTTGCTTATGTACCCTAAAGAGCCTTGTAAAAATTCTCAGTCCTCTATGGAAAATGGATAGAAAATTTAGTTTTTGTTTTTGAGCACACTTGCTGCCTTCAAATTGTCTAAGCTTTTCAAGAAAAAAAGTCAGGTAAATATTAACACCTTGAAACAAATTGGAAACTTTGAGATTTCTAGTGGTAGCACATGAAATATATTACATATTAAAAATAAAATTAAAGGGATGTTTCCATTTTAATAAAAGTAACCTTTTTTGGATTTTTTTGGTTTTCTTTCTAATTTCTATTAGGAGGATTCTAATTTTACACCAAAATCTAAACCTTTCCTTTTAGCAAAAAATGCAGAGTCTGTTTTATATGATCTAAGTGACCTTCTGCTATGAATAATTTTGTTTAAATTAGCATTATAATATTTGTAAATAATAAGATTATATATAACTTTCCAACCCTCATATCTGCATTTTTCTATTTTTTGTATATTTTTGTTACTGATGGAGGAGAGCAAAGAACCAAAGCTCAGCTCTTAGTGCTATTCAGCAACAGGACTAGAGGCAAAGGGCACCATTTGAAATACAGGTAATTCCACTTAAATATGAGTAAATGCTTACTTTAAGGATGATCAAGCACTGGAGGAGGTTGCCAGAGAGGCTGTGACCATCCTTGGAGAACCTGGAAACCTGTCTGCATGTTACATGTCCCAGACAACTTACTTCATAGAAGGGTGTTGGACTTGATGGTTTCCAGAGGTGCCTTCCAGCCCTCACTATTGGCTGCTCAACGACCTTGGTCAGTGCAAAGTGCCCTTGGTAAAGGGCTTTCTGTTCACTGTTTGAAATTGCCTTTTTGTCCTTTTTTTGACTCAGAGATTGATTGAATGGGTTGTGCTCCAGTGTCTTCCTAGTGACTGAGGGGAGGCTGAGCAGCCAAAAGTTCCCCAGGTTCTTTTTCCATGTTTTTCAAAGCTGCGTGTTTAGTTGGCCTTCTGCCAGCTCTCATTGACCTATCTGTCATTTAAAAAAAAAATAAAATTACAAATTGCAGCACTTTAATTACAGTAGTCATTTTTGTTCAGCCCTGTAGTACAATTCTATGCACTCCCATTCATCTGAACAGATCCAGTTTATCTAAAATGCCTGTAAATTTTTGCTTCTCACAGTCTTTCCTAACTAAACAGGTACCTCCAGAGGTCCAAGAGCAGACTTTGCTTGTGAAGCATGTAGTAAAAAATATTTCTGTATGGTTCTTTTTCTGGTTTACTTATAGAGGAGCTCCTTAGAAAAGCAAGTCTTTTGCCAAAGCTAATTAATTAACTAATTAACTAATACTAATTTAATTAATTAAATAATTAATAGAAATTCTGGTTAGTACAACAATGAGTAAATAGCCTGGGTACCTCTCTGGGCTTGTCTTCAGGCAGACACTCGAAGAAATGTATTGAAATTAACATTTCTGTCAATAACCTGAATCACGTAATTGTACGTCTCTCTGTGCTTACAACAGTAAAGTGCGTAATTACGTACTATTTTCAATTGTCTTAATTTCTCTTATTTCAGTTTAATCTGGAACTGAGATAAGTTAGCTGGAAAAAAGCAACTTAAATTCAGACAAATAATATTCCTAGGGGGATCTAATGCTGTTTAATTACTGTATAATACCCTCCCTGTGTATTTTCATGTAGTTAAGCCCCAAGCAATAACCAAAATGTGCACAGCTTGTTAATTCTGAAGAAACGAAGTCAGAAGTATTTTCAGGCTAAAGAAGTTCTTTTAAGGATAGGATAATAATGCTGAGACACGTTGCATAAATGGGTTAATCAATTCACTGTAAAAAGTTGGCTACACATTTTAATAGTTCTGTGCAAAGGAATGTCTTAATGAATCATATTATGTAGCTAAATTTATTGTGAAATACCATATGGAAGATCATTTTAACAGCTATGAAAAATCCCAAGTGTTCTAATGACTAAAAAATTAAGGCCCTTTTGAAATATCCAGAGGAGTATTTGCAACTGAGGTATTGTGTAAAATTTAATAATACACGTATTGTGTAAAATGTTATGATTTTACACACTAGCTTAATTCTCAAAGACAACTTTCAGGTACAAATTCTCCTGCACTAACTTTCTTTCCTGAAGAAAGGAGGTATTTGTTGCAGATTACTTCAGTGTCCTCCTTCTGTACATTAATAACCAACCTTCATGACAAGTCTGTTTACCCTGCTATTCATCCTTCCTTGCTTTAGTAGTGGTAACTGTATATCAGTGCCATTGGCAACTGGAAACACCTCTGCCAAGGATCAGCTGATGGGAAATTCTTGGTGGGTACAAGGTGAATAAAGGGTGAAGGCTAAGGAAAACATGGCTTCGAAAGGGGTTGGAACATTTGACAGTGGTAGTTAAATTTACAGCACTGGATTTTCCTTTGCTTCTTCTGCATAGAATGTTTTGTGCTGCCGCTGTGAAGAGTTGAAACTCCTCTTTTGTACAGAAGCAAACACGTGGCCAAGTCTGCTCAGATAGGATGACAATGGAGAGAAACAGTAGCTTGAAAGAATGTCTGAAAGAGTGACTGCTAAATTTGGTTTGAAATAATTTTACATGAGAAATTGATGATAAGCAGAAAAGCAGAGAAATGCTCAGTAACTATTGTTATGAAAAAGAAGGTCTGACAAAAAAAAACAACAGAAGAACAGAAATGGCCTTTTCAACCCCTACTTTTACCATTTCTATATTAATGTGGGGCCTTCAGAGTACTAATATTTGAGTGTTTATTAACACACCTCACTGTGCACCAGATCTGAGTGAAATGTGAGGATATATACACTGTTTGTAAATGGCTGACATGAAAATTCAGCTTGATCTGAATATTGTTTGGTATATTCTACACTGGCTTTTTCTTAAAGAGCACACCTCTAGCTGTTTTATTCTGTTGGAGCTTTTATTATTTGATGAATTGTGTTCAATTGGAAAAGGGAAATCACATTGCTTTTGAAACAAGAACATACACAAGCCTTAAGAGAGATCTGTTAGACCTTAATCAATAGTTTAGGGAGAAATATAATTAGCTAATTAAGCCTATTTTTCCAGTCTCTGTACACAGAGTTATGTTGAGCCAGTAATTTGCTTGCATATTATCCCTTTCCACATATACTGAACTGAAGAAGCTTTTATTCAGTACAAATACTTGATATCAAGCTTTTCTACATAGGCTGACTTTTAATATTTTGGGCCAATTTGCACTACCAGCAGAATGATCGCATGGAAAAAAAGAGTGGCTTCCCTGATACAGAGTGCACTACAAACATGCATTTGTGGGAGAACTAAGCCTCAGAAGCTATAAAACAAAACAAAAGGATGGGAAAAAAATGCAAAGAGATGGAAAGGTGATCAGGATAATACAAATTATAAGATTTAGCGTTGAATAACTGCTCTTTTACACATATTCCTTAGTACTTTCTCTGCTGTGACTAACAACCCTGGCAGCTGCAAATATCACTGAAACTGAATTTTGCATGAGAGCAGTTACAGAAGACTTTCATTAACTTTGGAGTCAGTGAGACTCAGCTGCTTAAATTGTCACTGTGAGCAAGTTCAAGAGGAAATGATCACTCAGCTCATGTAACTGCCTGGGGATTTTTTCCATTCCCAGATCCTTGTTAATATTTCTGTTGGCAAAGTTAGATCAGCCCCTCAGTCCTCACCCCAGATGCCAGTTTGGCAGACCATAGTGATTAATTCCTTGGAGAATTAAAATTGTTTTATCTCAAATCAGGAAAAGATCTGAGCAGTGGTGGTTCTTGATTTTTATTTATTTTTTTCAATTGGGATGAATATATTCCATAGGTTCAGTCATGCCAAATTTAAACACTTAGTACATCATGTAAAGAGAATTTTTTTCAAACACAGAATGAAGCCCACAGAAACAAAGAATCCTTGTCTTAGTATTTGGTACTAATGCCTATGCATAGTAATGTGTATGTGACAGACAGTCAGACCTTACAAGCTCATGTATATGCCATTAAATGGATGAGAGAACAGAGAAGCAATAACTAGAGAGGAGGGTGATAAAGATGTCCTTGTAGTTAGCAGTATAAGAAAACTGTCTTTTTTTCTAAGGATCCCTACTATTTGAGAATGGAACTGGAAAATGCAGGTTTTAAAAAGCAAAATTCCATCCTCTTATATCTTTACATTTATGTCTTTACATTTTTGTTTGTGTGCTCCAATCCCACTGGTTTAACCAGTGTCTTCACCACTTACATCAATTATGTATCCTTCTGAAAGACTTAGCTGTGGGAGTATGTGAGATGCATTGCATGTGCGATGGAATCAACCACAAGGCAGAAAAGAAAATCATGTTCTACTGCTCTTAGTGCAGGACTCTTGTTGCCACCTTTCTGTTTCTTTGTCACAAGGGCTCTGCTTCCATCATAAATAAGAGCTCTGCTCCTGCTCTTACTGCCTTCCTCCACTGAAGAGCTAAATACAACATAGTTTTTCTTCAATTAACTCTCCATTTATCTGCTTCATGGATTTGGTGAACATTTCAACAGCCTCCCTGCTGGCTAGGTGTTCTTATAGTGGGGCTGGATGTCCCTAACCTATTCTGAGAGTCTGATGGCTGAAGCTATTTCTGTGGTCTCTTCTCACCTGGGAATTGTTTTCACTAATCACTGCAGCTCTGATTCAGAGAAGCCCTGGGTTTAAACATTAGCTTCCACCTGGATGTAGGTCTTTAGGGATTTCCTGAAATGGAACTTCTTACTCTCCAAACAAATGGCCAGGGTGCAGAACAGGTTTAAAATTAAGTGACTTAAGTGACTTGCTTATGACTTGAAAATAGCACTAAGGCTGTGACTCAGCAACTGAGCTAAATTTTGGATATTTGCTGCTTAAATAATGTAATAATAAAATTGTGCTTTGCTATTCAAAGTTCATTAGCAGAGAATGACTACTAAGAGAGAGGATGAATGAACTTTTGAGCAGTCAGTGAACTTTTGAACAGCCACTGTCACATGGCTTTGCTTTACTGAGCCACTTGGAAGCCTCCTTGTCACACTGAACATTTGTACTTTATGTTGTATTTGGCACAGTGGTGGTATAAGAATAAGGCCTTGTGTTGTGGAGTTGTTATGGAGTTGTTCTTGTGGTAACTGCACACTTTACATTATCAATTTTTAAAATCAGGTTTTAAACCAATGAAGGACTAAGCACGAATGTATGTTGTAAGAGCTTACTCTCAAGCTGAGTGAAGACTTCCAGTTCCATAAACTTTCCCATACATAAAAGATGTTCAAGGAGGCCTGGAATGGATTCACAATCTCAAAAAATTCTGAATGTAGAAAGGGATCCCTCTTATTATCTAAGTAGTCTTAAATTTTTATTAAAAATTCAAATTCTACTTATTAATGTTAAAAACTGAACTGAGATTAATTTGTTACAAGTATCTGTCCTAGAAATGCCTGTATGCTCAAATATCAATTATGCAGCTATGATCTTTCTACTTTCAGATTCACTAGAGGACTGACATTTTTTATTTTTTATTTTTTTTCCTAATTTTCATGGAAATAAATTCTATTTTGAATTACAGCACAAAGATATCATCAAAATATTCAGATAAATATGCAAAATAGCTTTTAAATCTGTTCTTCAAAAACCTAGTCTCAGAAGTATGACAAAGTATGTCGCAGGTAAGATTCAGGGTTATTTAATAATTGTTTGGATTAATTTTTTCAGTTGAGGGCCTTAAAAACATTGAGTGGAAATGATTGCATTATTTACACCTCAGCAGAATTAGCTGTTCAGTAACTAGTACATAACTCTGATTTAGTGAATGTGATTTAGAAAACCCAGTTCATTATGGTGATCAATATCAGCAAGCTCATCACCAGCATGGATTCTTTTGTAAGCTCTGGTCACTAAACTTGAATTATATGCTAGTTCTAGGGCAGTTTGTCATCCCTGAGGAAATGTACCCTTGACCTGCCCCTGCTCTTGGCTCTTGTGAAATACAAAGAAACCAACAGTCCTGCAGTGCTCTCACCCAGACATCTCCCAGGTGTTGTGACACTGCAACCTCGACAGCTGGTAGAAAGTTGAAGGGTAGCAACACCTGGTCAAAACACTTGTTTTGTTTTGTTTTTAAATCTCATGCTGTTTACTATAAATAATGAGTGAACCATCATCAGCTTCAGAATCACATAATTTCAGAATATATGTGGCTGTTTATGTAATATGTGTTTCCTACAATGATTTTAGGAATTACATTCCCTTCTATCTGCACCTCCTTCAATTTGTGGTGTTCTGCTGGTTTCCACAGGTATATTCTTGCCTTTGGTTAGGGGGCACAAGACAAGGGAGGTGTAATCCTACTTAGTACTTATTTTTACTGCTTGATAGCTTTTAGTGACATTAGCTGAATAGAAGGAAGACCTGTTATGTAAAGCTGTTTACTCAACATAGCTTTGGACAGAATATCACTATGATATATATAAAGCCATGTTACAATTGCCTTAATAGATGCTGATAATGAAATCCAGTCATAACCTATGAGAATGCGTAACCATTCATTAAATTAAGCTTCCTTAAATTCCAAGACAAGCACGTGGAGCGACATATGTATGAAAGAGGAGAGTAAATAAAAGGAAAGTAAGTGACAAGGATGGGAAGAAAAATACCCTCAGAGAAAATGCTGCCTGTGGCCAGGGAGATAAGGTTCTTGAAAGGTCTCTGATAGCTGTGGCAGAAGAAAGAGCCATTAAGTTCAGAGAATTCTGGAAACATCTGGTTGGGGGAAAAAAATTACTTAGAACTCATGATGTACAGGACAATGTAAGAGAAGTTGGCATGCTTTGGGTGATATACAAATAATTCAATATTGCACAAATGGGTTGAAAAATAAGAGATACCTCTAAGGGGTGAATCATGTTACCTAATGTTAAAACACAACAGGGAGTCTTATTTTACTTTAGAGAACATGACTTATCAAGCCTGTTTTCAGTGCTTTTGAATTCCTTAAGATTTTATTCTATTCTAACTTAGCTGTTGTGATGGCTGGATGCAATAATATATTGTGGAATTTTTCACTATTCTCTCTTCATCATTGTGGTGTTTCAATAATGTACTGTCAGATCTTTAACGAGGATCTGCCACAAAACCTCTTTGAACTACAGGTAACAGTAGGTGGTTGGAGATGAAGAGAGAAAGGTTGTGAAAATGGACTGTTTAAATAAAAATATCTTCCCTTCAGCTGTAATCAAGGATGAAAGAACCCAACCAAACAGTTGTTTGGGTTTATGTTTTGTTCTTTTCCTTTAAAATAAGGTTGGTGACAGTACTGGCAACATGTGGCTTGATAGAGGCTGAAAGGTGAAAAACCTCTCCTAAGGGTTTCTTCCCAGTACTCTTGAAAATACCTGCCATTTGCTGCAATCTTACTCATTTTAAAGAAAAAAAAAGTGCAGTTTAGAAAAAAAGAAGCAATGTCTGGAAAGGACAATTTAGTAGGGAAGTTATCTCACTTCTAATTTGAAGTGGACTTTGAACAAAGAGCTCTTGAAGTGCTGTGATGCCTTCCGGCCCCTCACCAAATGAGCACGTCTGCTAATTTAGCCGGCCCTTCCTGCATCCACAGCAACTTGGAAAGATATTTCTCTTTTCCCTTCAGCCTTTTGGCTGGTCTAATTGAGGGCAATGAACTACTTTTTTCTTCTTATGAAAGACACTCTAATAAATGGTTTCCACTTTGCACATTTTTAAGGCTTTTCAGCTTTAAATGCTCTTCTCACAAGTTGGTGTCATTTTAATTGCTCTAACATATTCTTAACTTGGTCTGAGATCTTTAAAAAAGGGAGAACCCTTAGATATATTTCATCTAACTAATAGATACCTGTACCATAGAAAAGCATATGTGACTCAGATATTTTACTCGGCTTGAAAGTCATATATATTAAAGATATTTTGAAGACAAGAACCAGATCTTATTATTATTTAGTGTTTACAGTGCAAAGAGAACTCTAACACTCATATCTCTTGAAGGATTATATCAAGAAAGAAAAGCATGACAAATTAATTAACTTTTAGAAGGCATTTCTAACCAAAGGCAGGCATCATTTAGGGTTGAATTTACGCACATTTCTTGTTGGGTCAGGAAAGAACTTGTGCCAACTTTCTCCTTTGAAAAACACTGAGAATTCTTTGCTAATTTGCAGGAGGAATGGAAAATGAAATGTCATGTCCACAATGCAGCCTGGAGAAGGAGAGATGATTCAGCTGGCTGCAGTCAGATGTCAGAGATGTAACTGACTTTGGGCTCTTTTCTAACAAGTTCCAGCAGAAGACTTTTGGGTCTCCAGATTATGTGTGGCAAATCGTGTTTATAACTACTGACACTGAATTTAAAGCCTAGTTTGGCAGTCTATCTGCTAACTGAGAAGAGCTAGGTGTCAGAGGAAAAGAGTTTAAAAAATATTAGGAAACAATAAGGACACTGGAAAGTGGAGTGTGTCTGAAAACCCACTTCTTTCTAGATTTAATGATGCCAGGGTCCCTCTGGCTGGTTTTGGCATTGTTAACTGGTAATTTTGTAACAGTTAATAGCTTATGCAGTATAAACCATAAAGAATTTAATCATGTCTTCCATGATTAATTTGAGCATACTATGCTGCAGAACACAAGCTCCCCAGGGAATTGGTTACAGCACTAAGCCTGACAGAGCTCAGGAAAAGTTTGGAGAATGCGCTCAGGCACATGTAAGCAGCTTGATGGAGTAGTAGGTGCTATCATGACATTATGTCAGGGCAGTGTGTTAGGGTGTGGGCTTAGAGAATACAAGAGAGTAATGGCTGCTGCAAGGGTATTGGAGGACTCTGAGGGCTTGAGGAAACCCAGCCTGGACTGAACTTGTGTACTGGGAGCTTTGTGGAAGACATCGTCTTCAAGGAATTACCAGAACCTTGAGCAGACAACATCTGTTCCACTGGGCCTCATACTTGGGGCTTGAGAAGCCCATAAGTTATTAATGCAGCCTGCAACCTATCTGTGCCCATTAGCTGGAATGAGCAAAAGAACTCTCTGTGGGCAGGATTTTCTCTGGTCAGTGCGCTGTGAGAAAATCCACCATCCCAGGCTACATGAATTGAGGGTGCCCTGTGACCAAGGTCATGTAAAATTTAGTCGTTGTCCATATGCCTTTTCTCCTCCTGTCTCATTGGAACAGTTATCTTATTAATGATGGTTAGGCCTTAATGAGATACAGAAAGAGTCCTGCACTCTCTCTCAATCTGCCCTGTCCAGAGCAGAACAAATTTTCAATATGGAACCCTCCTAGGATGAATTGTCTCAAAGGCAGCTAAAACTGTAGAGGTATAGATAATCAGTGAGCAGGATCCTAAAATTATTCATGGGGCTAAGTTATTTAACATTGTAAGTATACTCATTGTTTAATACATAGCCATAACCTATTTCAAAACAATTTTTAATTTATGGGAGGAAATGTGAGATCAAAGTGCAGTAGATGATTTTAGCAGTACCTTTTCTCTGCTACAGCAATCTCTTTCACAACATACAACCTCCTTGTTTCCCTTTCACTGCCTCTAGAAATTTTAATCTAATATGGGAAGATATTTTATAGGCAAAATTTACAGCAATAAAAACAGAAAGCAAATTGCCTGAATTTACCTCATATTTGAATCTGAGAGAGTCATATAACCTTTTTATACAATTCAGATTAGCACCAGCCAGGGTTAAGTTTGATGTCTTTCTAAGTGCATTGCTTCTGGCATAGAAATACTGACTCCTTCACATGTGGAAAGTCTCCAAAAATTTACAGCATGGATCTAATGAAAAATAAAAATGATTTTCACTTCTGCAAACTCTGTTCAGTTCTGATTTTATGTGTCTTAAAAGGATTCTTCAAAAAAACCAATCTATTTTCCCACATGATAAAAGTGCTCAATTGCACAGCTGAGACCAGGATTTAAGCATGAATTACAGACAGAAGGTAAGTCTCGACAGCACTGCTTGTTTGAGTGTGAATGCTTTAAAACCCAGTTAAAGTATGTTTGAAATACAGTCATTTCCCTTGAAATGTTATTACAGATTCCAAATGGGATGGTTCAAGTATTTTAATATTTGAAGTGTAAAATGAGAGGCTATTGATCATCACTAAATGTGAACTAAAGAGAATTAGTTTACCTTGAGGGCTTGTCTGTAACATGAGTGTTGTATCTCTACAACTACTATGACAACTTCATCTGCCCAGAAGAGGCAGAGCAGGTTATTTTCCTATTTAGAATTGCACTGTTATTCAGAATTGCACAGCTAGAGAATGAACTATTAGTTCATAGATGTATAGTTTTGTACATGTACATGTAGAGTTTTGAAAAATCCCAATTACTGCACTATGTCTAGCATCTTCTTTCCTCACAGTTGCTGTTAATAGTAGCTCTTTGGAATATTACATATATATATATATATATATATATATATATATAAATGTGATAAGGAAATGCTAAGGAATTTTAAAAATATGATTGAGGAGAAATTTCTGACATTTTTCACTTCTTCACGAAGTGAGCTTTTTTCACTTCTTCACTTCACGAGCTTATGATACTCTAATACCTTTGGTCAACTGCAGCTACCATAAAAGTTAGCTGGTGTTTTGTTGGTACAAAAAATGGGGCTTCACTTTTTATTCAGTGCATTGTTGCATTGCAGAAAATGAAACAGGATTTTCAAGGAAACAAATAATTTTTAGTCTTTATCAGAGATGAACTTTTCCCTCACCTTTTCACCCCACCAAAGAACATTTACTGAATTATGTGTTCATAAGCTTTTTATGTATGACACTTTGCTGGTATATCTTGTATCAGAGAAAGTTTGCATCTAACATAAGTGTTCACTAAACCACCCATCTGAAAGTGTTGTTATAATTACACCAGACCTCAGCAAGCCAACCAACATTAAGTGCTATCATAACAAGCTGAAGAGGAGAGTAGTGAGTTTGAGGGTGGAGGACAGTAATTTCCAGGAATTTAGAACTTGACAATTACTTTTGTAATTTCATTTCCAAGTATTAACAATCTGTGATAATTAGGGTCAAAATTACTCAGCCTGAATTTTCTTCTGGAGCCTCAGATGAATGAAGTAATTAAACAAATTGGAATTGGTAAGAGAAAAATGGCCAAAGCTTGCATGAAGCAAGAAGGCATAATTCACTTTTCCACAGTTTACTACTGCATTAGGAATTTTTGTCAACAGTGCTCAAAAAGAATAGAAATGGATTTTAAAAAACTTGTAGAAGGAAGGCAGGACTGAAAATAGATTTGTTTACTCTTCTTGCATCACTATTTTAGTATGATATTATAGTCCTCCAAAAGCCACAATCTGGATTGTATTTTTCTAAATTCATTGGCAAATGTTGTCCCTGGCCTGAAGAGTTTCAAGACCACAACTTCAATCTAGAGAATTAATCAAAATGGAGAAGAGGATGCCTGGAAGAATTACAGCAATGTTATAAATTCCAGTGCATTTTGAGAGCTCTGAATCATATGGAAATACGATCTATTACAAATAAACAATATCTGCTACCCCAGCTACTGTTAGCTTTAGCCTCCATTGAGTGGGTTTTACCACCTGTCATGTCTTTCCAACTGTTATGATTTTGTAATTCCCACTATTCCTTTCTCTGCTCTTCTATGAAGACAGGCTGAGAAAGTTGAGGTTTTTCAACCTGGAGAGGGGAAGACTCTAGGACAGATCTTAGAGCAGCCTGTCAGTACCTAAGTGGGGTCTGCAAGAGAGCTGGAGAGGGACTTTTCACAAGGGCATGTAGGGGTAGGACAAGGAGTTAAACTGATAAGACTGTAAGTTTAGATTGGCTATGAGCAAGAAATTCATTACTGTGAGAGTGGTGAGGCATGGGAACAGGTTGCCCAGAGAAGCTGTGGATGTCCCATCCAAGGAAATGTTCAAGGCAAGTTTGGATGGTGCTTTAAGCCACCAGGTCTAGTGGAAGGTGTCCCTGCTCATGGTGTGGTGGTTGGAACTAGATCATCTTTAGGATTCTTTCCAACCCAAATCCATTCCATGGCACTTCGTGTATACAGACAGGAGGATTTGGATCTGACCAACTCCTCAGGATATTATTTTTTAGTTTTCCTTCCAGGGCTCCACAAACATAACAACCCACATCCTTCCCTTTCTATTTCCCCCTTTATTCCACACTGTGGCTTCTCCTCAGTTTCATATACATCTTCCAGCAAAAGAAGCTGCTTTTATTTTTTTTTTTTTGTCAAAAAGTCAGTTGCACACAACAGAATTTATGTAATGTGTTTATTGTGTAAACTCAAGATGTAGACAGCTAGAACTGCATACCTTTGAAACTTGCTGCATCCAAATCAAAACTTTCAATGCACTTTTGTCTCCTTAATGGGGTCAAACTGACCAATATCCTATGATCAGTAGGTAAAAGGTAAATTTTACCTTTTCCCATTCTAGTTTGAGTTGGTGTGGGAAAAATTTGCTTGACCCTGTCAAAGTGCTTGTATGTCAAATGTGGCTCAGCAGCCTCTCAAGGCTACTTGAAAGGCAATTGCTGTAGCTACTCCAATCCATTAAGTTAAAGTTTTGCATTCTTGACTCCTCTATAACTTCACAAATTACCCCTTCATGCATTCAAACCTCACCCAAAGGCCAATGCATGAACTTCTCTCCCCACTTGTTCATTTTTTTTGTCTGAAGCAAAATTATGCAACACCCGTGTGACTAATCTTTTGTAAATAAAGCCCAGACTTATAATTTCTGCCTCTTCTCCAAAAGTGGACTTTTGAGGATACTCCTTGAATGCTTTATGCCAAACATGACTGTTTGGATATTCATGCAATTAAAACAGGGGCCTCCAGTGCTTTTGGCAGCTTTGTTTATAAGTCCAGCTGCATTTGGCTTGCTATTAATGCTGCAACCTCATTTTTCCTCTCTTTGACTTCTTTTCCTCTGTCTTTTAAAACCAATAAAATAACTGACTGAAACAATTTAAGTGATCTATGCATTTATCAGTAATTATACCTATTTCTCCAATTAATTTGCTTTTAAATCTTATATTGATTACTGTCAATTTCATCACTGACCATAAATTCTGATCTGTTTTTGTCTGAAGGTCAACATGTTAAATTCACCACCACTGGTAAATAGTGAAAGGTAGCTGTGCTTGATGGTGTGAGATTATCACGTATTGACAATAGAATGAGATTTTAAAACACTCTGGTACATTCCAGCAATAAGTCAGTAAAACACAGGAGAACAAAGAAGCTGCTGTTTGTGTGAGAGCTGTAAAGACCTCATATAAGGAATCTGACTTGCTTTAGTGAGAATTTTTTTTCTGGAAGATTTCTTTTATGTCTCTTGCGTACTTTACATGTATTTTATTCCATGACATTAACATTAACATTAACATGGCTAATTTATAATGGGTGTTTCCTATAGGCTTGGTTTCACTGAAATACAGAACCCCAGGCATGCCCACCTCTGCCTCAGGGGACCAGCAGTGAATTGCCTTTGCACAGGTACTGTGGGGTCCCATTTCCTGGGAATGTACAGCCTAGCTCTTCCACACATGTGATGGTCAGTGATGCTTCCCTGGACCAGACCCATGGCATGCTTGCAGAGAATCTGGAGCTTTTGGGAATTTATGGACTTCCTAGGATTGTGCAAAAGGTTTGGTTATGGGGGGAGACCAGTCTTTGATGGCTAGTTTTAGTGGAAACTTATGAAAAACAAAATCCTCATGGAATACAATGGTAGAAAGTGAGCAGGACATGGAACCATCCTAGAGCAGTGCTGGCAGCCTTACAGTATTGGATCTGGCTGTCTGCAGCTCTAGGAGAAGCTCTTGAGGTCAGTTTCATACGGTTCTGCCCAAATTCTCAACCTAGACTGAAACTCCTGAACTAGGCTTCCTAGTTTTCTGATGCCTCTTCTTCTCACTTGACTGGTTATGGGCCATACTTGGAGATTTGATTTACAGTGACACCCTGATTCTCAGTGTGTTACTTACTGCTGTATTTCACCACTCACACCCTCAGAAAACCATGGCATTGAGAGTAATACTCTGCTTTCTACCCTCTCCATCTGTAGTCTGTCCTATACACATACATATGAAACCTAGAGCAGGGACAGCAGTTAAAGTTATATCTATTTACCCCCAAAACTGGTCAGCTATAATTAATGAGAGCTTTAAAATATTAGAATGGATGTCTTCCCCTTACTACCTTGCCAAAATTTATTGCAGCTGCTTACTCTCAGGCCATTATAATTATGTTAGTATAATGTGCCCCTTAAAATCCAAGAAGAGCTTCAAGCAGGGTTGCCTATATTACTTCTCTGCTGAGAACTCTGCTCAATATGCTGGATTCCCATCTTCTCAGACCAGTTCCACGTGTCTTAGTTATTCCTGCTCCCCCCCATATCATTTGGAAGTTTAAGAACAGACTGAAAAACAAAGGCATAAGTATTTGTGGACTATTCTTACTGCTTGTGAAAGTGTTCCTAACATAAAAGTAGGAAGATACAGACCTCCAAAGCCACCTACCTGGAGGTGAGATGACCTGTTGCTGCCCTTTTGCTGTTTGTACACATCCAGGGGACTTTTAGCCTTACATGAAGCATAAACTTGCATAAACTAAACTCTTAGTTTAGTTCTGTAAAATTGCATGACAGACAGTGCAGTTGGGTGAATAGGAAACAGGACAAATAATACAGATAGCTGCATTCTAACATTTATGTTGAGAACACGGACAAAGTACACTCATTTCAGTTTTTTTGCTCTGGAGGAAATGTGGAATAAGGCTTTTCCTCAAATCACTAAGATGAAAATTGTACATGAAATTTAGGATTATCCATCTTCTCTTAATAGACAAAATTTTCCACCCTCATCTCAGCCAGCATGAGGAGCTAGGTAAGCACTTCTTTTCTGATTCAGAGTGGAGTCAGCAGCTTTCCAAGAAGCCCTGGGTGCTCTTCCAAGAAGCTCTTGCATCCTTAAGCAAATCCCTTGAGCAGTATGAGAAAGTTAGCTCATCTGGGTGAACTGAGGGAGCAGGAGTGTGAGTCGGGATGGGGGAGCAGGGGGTGGAAGAGAGAGCCACAGACACTTCTGTAGAATTTGTCTAGGTACCTCTGCAGAGCAATTATTGTGTATAAAACACTTGAAAGAAATGACATAAAAGCCACAAAAACAGAGGACATAAATATCAAGTGGTTGGAATTTGTAATGTTCTCCATTATGATGGGTAATGTGAATTTTCTTTAACTGCAGAAAAGGATTCACATTTTAAAAGACATTTTTTCTTTCATTTAAATATTTATCCCCTATGCAATAAAACATGGATGGAGACAATTGGTTAATCTGTTTCTAGAACCTGCTTTTAACTAATTTGTCTATTGTTCATTACAATACTTTTGGGAATCTGAGTTTGTCTTATTTAGTTGCCATCATCAAGTCACAAAGTCATTGCAGACAGAGCACTTGGTTCCAGTACTTGTGTTGTCTTGCTGTCATTCTGTTGACATCAAAGAAATGATTCCCAGTTTATATCAACATGAAAAAACTAGTCTCTGCCCAAAAGCTGTGAATTGTCACTGTGATCCCAAAGTACAAATTGACGAATTGACAGCTTGGGAAGTGAGGATTTGAGGTGTCCAATGAGAAAAAAAAATATTTTTAAACATTCTATAAAATATTTTTAAACATTCTATAAAAAATTCAGATAATATTACTAATTGGTCTACCTCGAATCTCCCAGCATGTCTGTACTTTGCTCACATGTCCCATTTTTCACCCAACAGTGTCAATAAAAAGCTGGAAGTTGACAGCCTGGGTCAGATCACTCAGTTTTTCCTCTGGCAGTTGTCAAAACTGAATATGTCACAAGGCTCCTCTCAAAACAAAGTATTTCCATCTGTCAAGTCAGCAGCTGTGACAGGGCCAAAAGAAGCCTTTCCACCCATTTGATTCCTGTATTTGCCAAGCATTCAGACAAAATTCATGGACTCTGCTTATGGCATCTGGGAAATCTCAGCCAAAAACTGCAACCAGAACTGTTCAGTTTTCAATATCAGATAAATTTCATGTGGAGTTTAATGAACATGTGGACAATTAATTTACTGTTACAAATGAAGAAGGATTAATATTTCTGACCTTTGTCAAGATGTGTCAATGCACTAAATAGAATGTGCTTTTCCAGTAAATTTTGATGTGTTGTGCTAGGAATACGTGAAAAATCTGTGGTCAGGAAGGGTCCTTCTTGCCTTAACATGGAAAGGAAAGATTATCTGGAGGACCTTTTTTTCTCTCTTCCCCTTCGTTCTCTGAATTAGTGTCCAATTTTTCTATCCATTTTTATATCATTTCACGTCTTACTTTTTAACCTTGGTTTCATTCCTGGAATTTGCCATATATTAATTTTAGTGGAGATGGAACAAAGACTCAACAAAGCACACTTGGACGGGAAATCTTGTGTTTTATTGCTATTATATTACCTGTGTCAGGAGGATTGGGATTACGAAATCGAACTAGCTCCTTACTGGTGACATGTGCCCCAGGCTGGGAATGTCTGTTCAAGGGAACTTAGGAATTCCATCACTATTAAAATCCACAGAGAAATAGCCTAGAATGGCTTTGAGATGACACCCTGCCTATTGCAAATTGGTGATAAGAAATTATTGAGAGATTATTTTACTTTCATACAATATTCAATAAATATATTTTTAATTTACTTACTTTGAAACATTATCAAAGGATAGAAAAGGAAAAAAAAAGAAATTAAATATTTTTATTATTAATCATTGTTTTGTTGATTAATTTTGTTAACAATCTAATTTTTCTTTCCAAATCATACTTTCCAACTAATTTATTTTGACATATACTGAGCATAGATTGCCAGATGTTCATTTCCACTGACAATCTTACTATTTAGTATTATACATCAGCCCCTATGTAAATATCCTTTAGAAAAAACTTTCCTGAATTAAAAACTGATTACTTTTTTTTTCCTATAAACCTTGCTCCATTTTATTATATATGTTTATTTTATTTTATGTTGCCTTCATAGGATGTGATTTCTTCATTCCTCTGAATTTGTCATTTCATGACCAAAAGATTCTTTTCTTGGCTGTTTGACTTTCTACTTGATACCTTTTCTTGTAAGTACCCACATTTGTTTTTGTTTCATCTCTGATGAGGCACATCAAAGTTGTTTCCTGCTAATTGGCAGAGCTGCTATTTGAGTTTTATGATCAGATATTTGGATGCACTTAAGGATAAACAAAATAAATTGCTAGGGGGAAACAACAGGGACAACAAAAACTATTATGGAATAAAAACACAGGAAATGAGTGGCAGAAATGCCATGTAAAAGTATAAGGATGAATTGTTTGTACTCATGAGTTAAAAGAATTCAAAGTATATACCTTTACTAAAGTGGATTTTGAATGAAAATTTATGTCGCTTTACAGGCAATGTGTCTTTTTAAATGGAAATCACCAGAGCAGGAAATATGCTACATATCTACTTCTATCCTTAAGTGTTTTGAAAAAACCCCAGCAAGCCTGATCATTTAAGATTACTGATATATAAGACAGCAGTTATACCAAAAACAAAAGAAAGTTGTTTAGTTACAGGCAAGAAAATAAAATCAAGACCCAAAGTATAAGACCTATGTCCTCTCAAAATAAATTTATACTTAAATTTGCCAACTTGGAACAACATATTTTGCACTTTCCAAGAGAAGGCACAAGAAATACAGTCTGTGGTTGATAAAGGCCAAGTTCACATCCCATTTGTAAGGAAAACAATTATGAAATGAATTGTGTATAGAAAAAAAGAAATCCCTTGGTCAGGCTGTAATTTCAGTTCATGTTGGCTGTTATAATATTTCCTCTCATTATTTTTAAGCCCACAGGCCTCTGCATTCTAGGTGCACTAAGGAAGACAACAAACAACTTTAAACTTGTTAGGTGAACTTCCATTTGATTGATCTAATGTTGTCTTTTGCACAAAGCACAAAGTTCCATGAAATAAGGAGTTATATGTAAGCACAGAAGCTGTACTGACATTCAGTCAGAATCAAGAATTGACCCTGTTTTACTTGTGTCCAAAAGGAGCAAACTTACTTCAGGCTTTTGAGTCGTTTTCAACTTCAAATGAAACAAAACCATTGATAAGCGAGGGGAATAACTAGGCCTAGAAAGTATGAGGAGTTGGATACCAGAAAAAAAAATGCAACAAAAATCCCCTGCAACAAAACACCAAAACTAGGAGAGGTGAGTTACAGAAGATTGGCTCAACACTTCCCAGGAAGGGGAATAGACTTGACTCAAGCAGATGTTTTCCTAGCTGTGCTATATCTCTCACATTTTCCTACTGGACTACAAGAAGTGTCAGGTCTCTAGGTGTCACAGGCTCCCCAGAGATGACCCAAAATATCTGTGAGAGTCAATACTGAGAAGGAGATGTGGGTATTCCTGTATTAAGGGAAATTCCCATCAGTCACCAAGAAATATTTTCACTGTGAAGGTGGACAAGCACTGAGGGATAGTGCTGCCACAGTCAGTGAGATTTCCATCCTTGGAGAAGTTCAGGACCTGGTTGTATGTGCCCCTGGTCAACCAGCTTTAACAGGTCCTGCTTTGAGCAGGGGGATGGAGAAGATGTCCTCAGGTGTGTCTTCCAACCTACACACATGGGTGTTTTCCTCTATCTGTTTCTGAGCATGCACAAATGGCCACTACACTGTAACAAAAACACCAGCCCAGCTGCCGTGATGGCCCCCTTCCCCTCGTTGTGAGGCTGTGTTAATACCATGAGTGTCCATAGCATTTTGGGAATGCTGAAAGTGCACAGGACACTACAAAATTACTCACACCATCTGTTTTTCTATTGTTAAAGATTAAAAATAAAACTCTGAATATTTATTATGTTGGCAGACTGAAAACCACAAACTGGTATTTTGTATTCCCTCGCTTAAGTAATTATCAAGTGTCCAAAAAATAAGTGGGAAAAGAGAAAGAAGGAGAAAAAGCCTATCTTGCATCATGCTAAATGATAATTTAAAAGCAATTTCCACAGATTTACCTCATTTCCAGTTATCCTAACCAAATTCTGCACTTCTCAGCCCAACTTTGTTTGTTAAAAAACTAGGAATTTTTCTTAGGATTCCCTTGGAAAGATATTGTAAACAAAAAGCTAGTCATGAGAACTGAGGAATACTGTGTTCCCCTATAGATGATATAATTCTGAAGTGAGGACCAGTTATGTCACTGCCATGCCGGCAAACTTCTCCAGATTTTTGCTTCCTTGCAAAGAAGACCTTGCTGCCTGTGCAGCTGCAGGGAAGGAGCAGGAAGGACTAGAAGACCACCTGTATGTTTCCAGTGCATATCCCACTTGTGCTAATGTAGCTCATGGGGCGGGAGGGGCAAACAGGGCAGGGCCAGCAGTGCTTTTGCTCCCACATGCCAAAGGCTTCAACTCTTGCCTGTTAGCACTCTGTGAAGTTTCACCTGGCAAGTACAGGCAAAAAGGGAGCTTGTTTATAATCCTGTATATTCTCAATAAAATAGAAGTCTTCCGGAGTTTCTAGCAGAGCTAGAAAGGCTCAGGCCTTCAGTGTTCAGTGTTTCTGGACTGTCTATTCTACTTTATTTCTTGTTAGTTATAAGAAACAATACTTGGCTTAATAACCCATCTGTCTGTGGTTGAAAAACAGTTTATTCAAAATGGATATTAGGAATCCTGCATTGCTCTTTGCCATCCTAAAAAAAGGAAATATGTCAATTCACAGGAATGAGTTAAGTACATGAAGATGTCTTGTTGTCAGGGAACCTTGGACTTTGCTGTGAAAATTATTTGCAATATTTTTTTACCAGAATAACTCTCCTTGCCTCTTCCTGGCTTTGCATGTCATGCTGTGATGCGAAAGGGTTCAGTATGGGATCTCATTTTCTCTGATTTATGTTTGCTGCAGAAGTGCCTACTGCAGCAAGGGTGTGTGCATAGTGAGCAGCATGGCCATGTTTCAGGCATTTTAATTTGAGGACACACAGACTCTAAAATCAGGGTAATCAATTTCCTCATGAGAGATTTCTCCATTCAGTCTGGTATTAACAAGGCTGGCTTGGCATTAGTGAATATACTCTGGATTTTCTAAAAAAAATATTCATTGCCTGTCTCCAAAGAGCCATTTTTCAGTACAGTAGACAAAAAACCAAGTTTATATAGACAAGCTATTATACTAAAAGGATAGAATGAAGGGAAAGAAATTGTCTTTGACAAATTAATTAATGTGGACTAACTAATTGTTAATAAAATGTGCTTTAATGAAAGCTTAGACATTCTCTGTCTGGGAATGTCACTTAAAGAAATGTAAATTCCAGTTAAATAAACCTTTTATGAACAATTAGCAATTACATTTTCTGTTTCCTTGAGCAGAATAATGTGCGCCTGCAATATTCATGTGATGAGTCCAAGCATGGGCCATGTTTGAGATACTCACATCCCTCTTAGTACTACCTCTTAGAACATGACTGTAATCCTTCAGTATATTGGCAATTTGAATCTAAAAGCTGAAATGACCATTGTGCCTTTGAAAGGAGATGGGACTAATGAGAAAGGGTTGCAAATTAATTCAAAGGCGTGGTTAGGTTGTATACCTGACTAAACAAAGAACACTCAAAGTAACATCACTGCTTATCTTTTACCAAAATGAAGTTTCTCCTGAACTCTCCAAAACACAGTAAGAGTTTAAGTTCTAAAAAAAATTATCTTTTATCATTCCTGTCTCTTTAAATTTCTTACATAACATGGTGTATATGTTCCTGTTAATAAATTGTGGTTCTTTTTTATCTCATCAAGAGCTTTGGGGCCATGATTTCAAATGTGGTTTGGTAGCATGCAGGTAGAAATTTACATTTACTTCTTTCACTTATCTGCATCAAGAACAATGTATTTAAGACTCACAAAGGAAACTGAAAATGCTGAAGTATGTTTGTCTGTTTTTTCTAAATAAACCCACTCCCTCAGTACCCTTGAAAATATAATTTAAAATATGCTAGAAGTGTAAAAGGGTTTGCAATTTATTCCATTAATACACTTTAATGTATTTTTATTGTGGTTATGGCCATTATTTCACAGAGGTTTGAAATTAACTCATTCATTGCCTGCAGTGTGTTTTAGACTAAGCAATTCCATGTAGATTTGGATTAATGACTATCTAGGGAAATCCAGGGATGTGTATAGAGTAATAGGAGATATCCCTGCCAGCATGGCTCTACGAAGCTTTATTATTTTTAAATAGATAAATAAATAAATTTATTTAAATAAATATGTGAAAGAAATAGATACATAGGAGTTGTGATGGAGACAGAATCTCTGCAGAAAACCAGTGACCTCTGTCACCAGTAACCAAGTTGTATTTGCTTTAAGATAGTGAATATTCCTGCCTCTCTGTAGTCACTCAAAATACTTGTTCTCCAAAGCTTAATATGGCTGGGGACCGCAGCTTTTGTAGGCAGCAAGCATCAAACTTTACAATATTGCTTTACAATGTTGCTTCCAGCCTTGAAAAACAAATATTCTGGTGATAGAAAATTCACCAAAACTTCCAACTAGCTCACCCCTATCGATCATTATTATCTTTTCTCCTAAGGTGAAATATATGAGCCATCAGGTTTTGATATGAAAATCAAGCTGAAGACATACTTCTCAATTGAATGAAAGACACATTTCCTTAAAACATTCTTTCTCTATCCTTATTTATTCCCGTATTCTTCTCCAGTGCTTTCATCTGTTGTCAACGTTGTTCTTCAGATGGTGGTGTTTCAGTAGCAAGTTACCACAGTAATAAGTTCAGAAACTCCAACAATGTATTTTGTTGTTTAAACATTGGAAGACTGCATTAATCATTTTTTTTTTCTATCTGC
This sequence comes from Pseudopodoces humilis, assembly GCF_049639895.1. NCBI lineage: Eukaryota > Metazoa > Chordata > Aves > Passeriformes > Paridae > Pseudopodoces > Pseudopodoces humilis. The sequence goes on along the minus strand of NC_142200.1, from coordinate 37,718,909 downwards.
ATATCAGTCATACTTGTAGGCTCATTTCAGGACACATCTGCAGCTCACGTTCTCTGTTGTGCAAGTGTGGTTATGGTATTTCCTCTAGATTTTGTACCTCCAATCTTGTTCTACTTATCAAGACATCATTTTGCACCTATTAAAATGCCTTACAAAGTTGCAGGCATATTCCATCAGTTTCATTTGTTTATATTAAACTTATAAAATACCTATTTTCTGGATTTTTTTTTGTTATTTGTTCTACTCTTCCAGTTTTTTATTATCAGACTAATATGCTCTTTATGTGATTCAGATCAGTGTCAGATTGACAAGCCTGGAACAGATTGTTGTTCAGTTTACTTGTTTGAAATTTCAAAACAATGTAATCTTAAAAGTTTCTAAAGTATATTTGAAGTCAAAATAAATTGCTTATATAGTTCTTAAGCATTTTTAAAGCTCTTAAATGCAAATTCTTGGTGTCTACTACTTAAAATGGTCTAGTATTTCCTGTTTCAATGTATTATAATAGTATAATGATAGTATTATTGTCATCAGAGGTGAGGAATCAATTGTCTATATTGTATCAAATAACAACTAGAAATGTTAAGCAAATACTTCTGCTTAATCTGGATCACTATTGACAATTCTACCATACTCCTAATAACAGGATAAAAACATAGTAATAAGCCTTCCCTTCATTGGTTCTTGTTCTATTAGATAATAGAAATCTCAGTTATCAGGTTTCCCTTTAGAAGGTTTTTTTGTAATTAAGCCATTACTCAAGAGTTTCAAGGTGAAGGAGGGAGCTCTTTAATAGTTTGAGCACACAATCCCAGTGTTGCAGCCCATAATGCTTTTATTCTGTGATCAGGCTGCAGAAGGCATGCTTGCTTGTGCTTCTCACACGCAGAAAAACACTGAGTTATGGTGTAGCCTAATCTGTCTTCGATCGCCTTTTGCACAAAGTAGAAATTACTTACTGTCACTGATCTCGTTTGAAGTAACAGTTTTTGAACCCACTCAATCTCATTTAGGTCTCTTCCTCCACATTAATCCTTGTCAGATATTTCAGGTAGAGCAAGATACCCCTGTTGAAAGCCTGGGCTGAAGGTCATACAGCTACAGAAAAGTATGTGGCAAAATAGAGGAATGAATGTGTACACAAGTTAAAATATGAATACTTCAGGGAGTAGCTGGAGGGAAGAGCCAGGCACATTGCATGATTCCTCTTTGAGAAGGCTGAAAGAAAAATCACAGGAGAGCATGTTTCCCTGCAGTAAGAGAAATAATAAAGCAGAAAAATAATACTAAAAGAATGTTAAAACAGGTGATGACAAAAAGAAGAAAACCTGGTACTTCATAAAACAACTTACAGCCTCTCCAGTTCTGAAATAATTTAATATGAACACTGATTATTTTGAATTTCATATAGGGCTGCTCAGAAAACAGGACTTTGAGAGTAATCAGTGTATACATCCCAAGTGGCATCACGGATCAGTTGAAAGTACCAAAGAACATATGATTAAACTTGGCTTTCTACTTCCTGGCTTCAAATCTCCCTAAAGCAGTGAAACTTTGAAGTACAAGTTACAGAGTATGCCAGGCTTCTTGAATTTTTGATCTATGAAATGTTACTTAAAAACCACCAAACCAATCCCCCTGATTCATAAAAATTGTCAAATTAAGTGTGCAGTAATCACTTTTCTTGAGCACCTTAATTCCACAAAGGAATGCATGAAAACATAAAGGAGAAAAGTAGCCCTGATTTTTTTATTGATGCAATTTAAATGGGTTTGTTTAAAACTTGTTTAGATACTTCTAAATCAGTGAGGTGTCATGAAAGCTGCCTGCATCCATGGAATGGGTGAGCTAAGGACAATCCTGCTACTTGGGTTGTGAGGTTAGATGACATCATCCTCCATCACAGATGGACATCATTCCATCATTCCATCATTCCATCATTCCATCATTCCATCATTCCATCATTCCATCATTCCATCATCCCATCATTCTCTGAATGGAAATCTTGTGATTGCCCAAGATGGAAATCTTTTGTTTTATAATAAAATATAGCCCTGCCCCTGTGCCCGGGCTCTCTCATCACACCAAGGTTCCTGCTTGCCTCCTCCTGCCTCCCAAGCTCTGCACAAGTAAGCAGACCAAGTCTCCCAATTACCATACATTTCAAGGCCTTAGAAATCAAACTGGAAAAAAAGAAATCTGTGATGGAGGTAGAAATATTGCAAAGAGCTTGTTCTAATGTAGCTTGATTTACATTTCAAAGCCTCAAAGATTATCCCTGCATGAGGCGAAGATGCACTGGAAGAACCATAAGCAAGACTGCTGGTCTCAGCCCTCTGGACCAGATTTTTATCCTCTTCTGTTTTGAGATGCTGATGGATAATAGCACTGCGTATCAATCAGGTGGTGCCTGTTATTTTGGTGGTGGGATATCATGGCATAACTAGACCAGCCAAATGATAGTGAATGTGTGGAACACATGCAGGAACTGTGGGTCAGGTGCCATGAAGAATGGTGTCCCAGTCTGGGTTGCAATTGGAAACTCTGGGGACATGAGATGGAATTAAAAGGCAAAAGAGGATGGGACCTTTCAGGTTTAGAGTTATTCCAGGAATAGCATTCAGGAGCCTATTCAGAGGGAATGATTGTGCCAGACTGAAGAGAAACCCATAGGGCACCTTATAGTGTTGTCATTACCATAATACATGGCAATTTCATCTGCAAAAACCTGCCCAATTTACATTCCTCTTTGCAGAATCTGAGTGATACCCAAGTTTTCTGCATTTGTATTGCTACAGCTTTATCAGAAAGCCATTTTGTATGAAAAATATACAAATTTTTCATTATTCAGTCTTATTCTTCCATCAGGCTGAGGAAGAAATTAAATATTCGTCATTTATTCCATATAGCATAATCATGACTACAGGCTTATTAATCTCTATGCAATTGTAATAGGAAGTGATAGAGCTTCTACAATCTTTCTGCACAGTCTGATAGCCCTTAAAATGCCTCATTATAATAATGCAGAAAAGTACCAAAATTTCCTATATTGTTATATTTCTCTACTTATATTTCTTTATTCACAGACACAAAGGATCATAGAATCATAGAATGATTTGGGTTGGAAGAGGACCTTTAAAATTATTTTGTTCCAACTCCCCTGCCATGGGCAGGGACACCTTCAACTAAACCAGGCTGCACAGAGCCCATCCAGCCTGGATTGTAACACCTCAAGGAATAGGGCATCCACAACTACCCTGTTCAACCTGTCCCACTGTCTCACCACTTTCACAGTAAAGATTTTTTTTCCTAATATCTAACTTAAACCTACTCTGTTTCAGTTTGAGCTCATTCTCCCTTGTCCTGTCACTACATGTCGTTGTAAAAATAATCTTGCTCTATCTTTCATGTCTTCAGGTTCTGGAAGCACACAATACTGTCACTCCAAAGCCTTCTCTTTTCCAGGCTGAATAATCTTAATTCTCTCAGCCTTTTCTTATTGGAGAGCTGCTCCATCCCTCTGTTCAACTTGGTGGCCTCCTCTGGACTTGCTCCAGCAGGTCAGTGTCCTTCCTAAGGGGAACTCCAGAGATGGATGCAGGGTTCCAGGTGGGGTCTCACCAGAGTGGAGGGGCAGAACCCCCTCCCTGTCCCTGCTGGCCACTTTGGCTTTCTGGGCTGAGTGCACATTGCTGGGTCATTTCCAGCCTCTCATCTACCGGCACCCCCATGTCCTTCTTGCAGAGCTGCTCTGGATCTGTTCATCCCCCAGCCTGTGTTGAGGAAGGGGTTTGCCCTGACCCAGGTGCAGCACCAGAACTTGGTCTTGTTAAACCTCATGAAATTCTCATGGATCCACTTCTTGAGCTTGCCTCTGGATGGCATCCTGTCCTTCAGGTGTGGCAACTGCACCGCTCAGCTCAGCATCATAAAGAAGCTGTCAGGAGTGGGATTTGAACCCACGCCTCCAGGGGAGACTGCGACCTGAACGCAGCGCCTTAGACCGCTCGGCCATCCTGACCTGCCTGATGAACGAGAAATTCTCTTGGAACCCTCTATACATCATTTGTAATGACTTATGAAAGCAAGTTTGGATTGCATATCGATGTACCAAAAATATTTCTGCAAACAGTAAGAAGAGGCTGTAAATACTGCTCTTGTTCTCTTTATTTTCCTGTGTGTGTGAATTTTTTTTTTTTACTACAATTTCTGGCCCTAGTAGTATTTGAAATCCCTTATGAGAACAGTTGAATCTCTCCTATTATTAGATTAGACTTGCAGGCATTTTAAATCAACATTTGTAAGAACAAACATTAAAGAAGGGAAAAAAAAGGTATCTCCAGGAATGCATGCCAACATATCAGCTTTTAACATACTGGTATACACTTTTTTGCTCATAATAGTACTGCTTGCTAGGCATATTAAAAAACGCCACAATATTTTGCCAACAGGCTTGTTCTGATGACAAGAACAGATGAAAAGTTGAATAAAATGCTAAATAGACATGATGTACTTTTTCTCCAGCTTCTCCAGGTTAAATTCTTCATTAATTTCTTGTCTGGGTGAGATTCTTGCAATTAGTAAGTAAAACAATGAAAATTTGCATTAATGTGTACTCATACTAAGTCTGACCTTCTGTATTTGCTTTCAAATAAGTAAGTGAAGTCACTGACCAGATTTATGAAGAACCAAGCAGGTGTTTGCCTCCCTGCTGCTGATACAACTGTAGTTAGTAACTTCAAACAGTCTGACTGTCTGCTAAGAGAGTTGGACTGTCAGATGCTGCAAAATCTGCAATTTTTCTAATTTTCAACATACTTCTATAGCATTCCTGTCACCACTTTATTCCAATGTTGACATGGCTTCCTTGCTGGATTTAGCTTGTGCAACGCAAAAGAAGTAAAATCCTCCTCTGAGTCTGAGACAGTGTTTTTGTCTCTCCTGTTTTGCTCATTGGTCCTCAGACAAGATGTACAACAGGAGCCAGAAGAGATTCTGCCCCAGTCTTGTGTGGGTATTTGGAAAATGATGCTCTTTCGTGTAGCTGGCACTGAAAACAGCCCTGTCATGGGCCAAACACAGAGGTGGGGAGGTGAGCATTAAATTATTGCCTGGTGTGTTTTGGGAAAAAAAAAAAATTGTGTCTGGAGGGAGGGGATGTACTTTGGTGCCTGGAAGCAACCCCAACAGCAAGTGTATAAATACACTGGTAGGGACCTGGAGGGTTGGTACAAGAGCTGGTGTACACAGCTGTAGGCTTCAGTCCCAGGGCTGTCTCTTTGTTTAAGAAAAATCCCAAAACTATATGGTCTGTTTAAAAGACTGCAGTATAGATGTTATAGAAAATTCACCAGTATTTCAATCAACTGCTTTTATTATGTATTTACTCATTTGAAGTCTGGCTTTTCCCTGCCAGAGGCAATCAATTTGTGTCAAAGAGGAAGCTATTGCCTAGACTAAATTATACATCCTAACTTCAAATATTATTCCCAAGGAAAGACATATGTAGATGCTTTCCTTTGGGTGTAGAATGCTACCAGTGGTTTGAAAAATTATGGTTTGTCAAGTCTGATAAGCAAAATGAAGTAGATACTTTTAATATAAGGATTAATTGTTAAATCATTGCTCTATGAGTCTTTACAGAGAGTCAAATGTTATTCTGAACAGAGATACTTTCCTAAACTGGAGTCTACACAATAAGTTTTAACTTCAAATACATATTTAAGTGAAAAATGGTAGATGTGAGGGTTTTTTTTTTTTAACCTAAGGCCTTGTGCTGCACTCTTCATAGTTTTCCAGCTTTAGCTGAAAATCAATGGGAGATTGCTCACTAACAGCCTAGCTTGGACCTTGGGATAGATTTGGAAACTGACAGACAAAATTCCTGACCTGTCTCAGGGAATCAGAATAAACAGTCAAAATTTGGTGGGTCTAAAATCTGACTATGTAAATGCTTGAAGTACACCTTAATACATATTAACTATTAATGTTTTCTTTGCTATATGGCAGTACCTTTTTTAGCCAGTTAGTTTGATTCCATCAGTATTTTTTCTTGTTCAACTTAAAGGAAAACCTACTACAGCTAAGCTAAAGAGGAAACTGTCTATAAAAGTAGCAGAGGAATAGTTATAGTGGAACAATGGGATTTAACATTTTAAAGTTTCAAAGAATAAAATATTAACTCACAATGCATTAAAAAATAAGCAGTGCATGCACAATGTGTCCAGATGTGAATGAATAATGGGTGCTAAAGGGTGATGCTAAAATACAGGCAAAGATCAGAAAAAATATAAACAAAGAAAAACCTATGCCTAAAGTTTAAGAAATTGATATAATTTACATTTCAATGTCTCCCATGCTGATAACAAGGCTTTATTATGAATTTATATATGACAACTCGTGCGTGGGCTTTCACACAACTGAGTTTCTTTCCTGGTTATCACCAGGATATTGAGTGGAACCAGGCTTTGTCAGGAAGCTGGTATTCCACATCTCAACAGCAAAAGAAATTTTGCCTCAGCCTCAACTATTCAGGCACTGAAATTATATTTTATTCTGGGCTGTTTTTCAGACTGAAAAAAACCCTGTTGTGTGAGTCTTACACTGAGTGCACAAAAGGGAAAACAGAATTTCTCATCAAGCTCCCAAATCTCTGTCAGGTAAATTAAAACTCAAGAAAGAACTCATAGCCAGAACTTAAAAGAATAAGAGAAAAATGCAAATCTTGTACTGGAAAAACACTTCCTAACTGTTCCATCAAATATTAATCATGAACCTTTTGTTTTCATCCCTCTTCTATCAGGTAAAAAAATCAGATTAGGAAACCAAATTAAAAAGTAATAAAATAGGCAACAACCCCACTGTAGTACTGCTTTCCAGAAATCTGAATAAAATTTAATCAGCATCAGTTTCCATGCCTCTTTCTCTGACCTGTTTAACACATTGATGTGTCAGTGATAACTAGAATGTGTAGGCCACTCTAGAAAGAGAATAAAGAAATATTTTATGCATTCATATCACTTGGAGAATTGTTTACCTACACTGAATAAAAGCATCTTGATTCAATATTAATCTGTTTGTCATTTTCTCCCTCATAGGGTACCCATTACATTTTTCATGAGTTTATCTCAGGTTGCCAAGGTGACATCCAGTTTTTCACCTCAACAACCCCCACTTGATTACCTTTCTGTCTGATAACACAGGCCTGATTCCTCCACAGTTCTATTCCTTTTGGCTACTACTCTTTTCCCCTTTGGTATTACTGACTGATATGTTACCATGGAGTCAGGAAAGCAAAAAAGCATTTTATGGGAAGGGTATGAAATTTCACTGGAGTCTGTCTCAATTCCTTCTGTTTTCCTGTCCATGAATGGGCTTTAACTGGGCAGTTCTCTGGGGAAGGGAGGCCAGCACCAGCTCCTCTCCCTGGCAGAGTTTCTCTTTTATTGTTTATTTAATTGTGACATTAACTCTCACCTGCAGAGCATTAGTGCCTGGTGCTCCTCCTATAATCATGAGGTGGAGTTTTTTGATTAATATGCCTATTAATCTCACATTCCAATAGCTAATATAAAAATGTGTCTTTGTAGTGGTTTAACCCCAGCCATTTACCAAGCCCCACCCAGCTGCTCACTCACTCCCTCACCAGAAGGATTGAGGGGAGTGTTGGAAGGGTAAAAGCTGGAAAACTCATGGGTTGAGACAAGGACAGCATAATAGGGAAAGCCAAAGCCACACACACAAACAAAACAAAACAAGGAATTATTTCAGTGTGTCCCATGGGCAGGCAGGTGTTCAGCCATCCGCAGGAGAGCAGGGCTGCATCACATAACAGTGACTTGGGAAGACAAACACCATCACTTCAAACATCCCCCCCATCCTCCTTCTTCCCCCTGTCTCTATACTGAACATGATTCCACATGGTCTGGAATATCCCTTTGGTCAGCTGGGGTCACCTGTCCTGGCTGTGTCTCCTCCCACCCAGCCCCCTGGGTGTAGCATAAACTAAGAAGAGTAGGAAGGAAATAGATTACAAAAATTTAATCTTCTCATGGCTTGTTGAACAGAATTCCTTGTGAAAATGCTTTTCCTTAACACTAAAACACAATAGGATTTTACTCTTCATTATGCATTGTTGTCAGATCTCAGGCATGGGAAATCCAGAGGTTCTAACAGCAGAGGTGGCACAAAATGGGAATCTGAACGTCTCTATGCCTCTTGATCTGGGCTTCACAAAGGAAGTTTCTTGGGATAAGAAGTTTTCCAGTCCCCTTCTTTGTTCTTTCTGAAGCAATAAGTAGTACACCACAAGATGTGGTGTACTCTCATCCTTTCTGGCTAAAACTGGGATCAGTAATTTGGCTTTACATAGCCCACTGGGATGAAGCCATAAATCATAGGAAAACCTGGTGGACTGGCAAAAGTAAGCTAGAGCTGAAACATTCCTGAGACACCTGATCCACTGAGTTTCTCCAATATATGCTGGCATGAAATTAACCTTTACCCTATGGAGTTCAAAATCATGTATTTCAACAAAAATCTGAGGCAAAATTGTGTTACAGGTAAAGGGAGATTATGTTTTTTTCACCTTACATGAAGCTAAAACTTTGGTGCTACTGTAATTCATCAGGTACAATCAAGGCACAATGTAAGACTTTATTTTTTGTGAAACCTGCCCTCTCTTTTTACCACACAGCTTATGTTTTCTTATATGAGATGCATCACGACATTCTTCAAACAGTAGTTTTCAGGATCTTGTTTATTGTCTCATATACAGAACAATCCTCTCAGTGGGGTTTGATGTATTAGGAGAGGACGGTGTTGTTAAACATGGAAAAGGGATTTTGCAATCATGGAAAAGGGATTTTGCAATGATAACTGTCTTTTTGAATTTTAGCTGTTTGTGGTATGTTTGTTTTTTATTAAGATCAGGCAGGAGTTTTTAACAAAAGAAAACGTTGTGTGCTTTCTTGTGCATTATTTGGAGAGCCTGTAGAAGAGTGACATTTTCAAAAACTGATTTTAAAGGGAAAAGAGAGAGCCTTTGATTAGGAAGTTACCCACAATATGCTTGTTAGAAGATGAACAAAGCAAAATTGTTTATCTGTGAGGAGAAACAGCATTGCTTGGCTAACATCACACTGCTAACTCTTTCATTTTTGTAAAGAGAAGAAAGAAAACTACTCCTCTAAAAGTAGCTGTCTTCTGTTCTCTGTATGAGACTAATCTATTTTTCTACAAAAGTGCAGAAAAACAAATTAAAATTAGTAAACACAACAGTTAGAGTTGGCCTGTGTGGCTTCTCTGGGAACACTATTTTTCAATAGTCCAGACTTAAAGGGAAACTATGGCAAAGATTAAGTTTTCAGGATATGGCTAAGACTATTACACCTTGCTTTCATTGAGTTGATGAATAAGTACAAGATTTGTACTTCTTTCTGGTTCATTTAATATTTTTTAGCAAAATATTGGCTAGAACAAAATTATAAACTTGAACCACAAGGCAACATAAAAATAAAAGATGGAAAAAATGTTTAAAAATATAGTTTGTGTGTTTAATTTTGGGCTGAATTTACTTCTTGTTTTAGTGTTTAGGGATGTTATTGTATATTTTCTAACATTTTATTTGGCTAAAGTCTATATTCAGGTGGAGCACATTTTTCTTGTCCTGCATTTTACTGGAGCAGTGCCTCCTGTTGACATGTACTGATAAACCCAGAATTAGGGCTGTGGTGTCAGGTTCAGGTGGCAGATGCTTATGACTCCACCATGATATTAGCTTTTCCTTCTTCATAGCTCCATATTTTATACAAGATTAATTACCCTGAGGAGTCCAAAGCTCTGTGGGTTGGTTCACCAGCTGCTTCCTTTGTTAATTTAACAGAGGATCTGTACATGTGCTGCTTCCCCACTGCACACACACACATGTGCACCTGCCGTATTATCCTACACTTGCTCTGGAGTCTGGACATGGCTCATTTTGTATGAGACCTGGGGCTTCAACCAGACCCATGTAAATGGGGAGATTTCTAGTCACCTACATAACTTTTGGATAAGTCCTGCATGCTCCTAGTCCCACTACAGTATGCTGAAACCTGTGTTTGAAATGTAAATGGTGCAGCTTCAGACTTTGGAGTAACTGACTCCTTCAGCAATGCCACCCAGACATGTAACAGGTTTTACACATTTTGCACTGAGTTTGTTTCTTCAGAACAGGATTTCTGGGCATATCCATTGACCTGCATTCAAACCAGAGTATGAATCTTTTGCTCTTAACAAAAGATGCCTAACTGGATCTTCATATTGTGTTTGCAGCACTTGCAACTTGCCCTGTCCAGCAGCAAGTTGCCCTTTACTTGGCTTGCTGCTCTTTTATTTCATCAGTGCTTTGTGAGGATGTCTCCAGGCCTGGACTGTATGACTCTATTCCCTCTTAAACTTCTTTCTGAAGGAAAACCATACACTGTTGTCTGCAAAGCTTGCTGCTCCAGCTGGCCAATACATATTGCAGTTTAATCTGAATTTGTTCTACTATCCATGCATCTTAGCCAGCAACCAGCCTGTATGTACACTGGAGAATATTCATTTAATACATTCTGCTCCCACTCTAGACTCAAAGTGCTGATAGCATGAGAACGCTGATTTAGCTGTTCCCAACCAAATCCCAGCCTATCTCAGCTATGTTTAAATATTCACAGGCAAAATGTGTGTTAGGGTTCAGCTAAGTTTGTATTGTACAGAACAATTCCCACGGAAATTTGTGAGGCTGTTAGGCCTAAATTATGCTCACACAAATGAGGGGATGAAGGAGTTCTGCCAAATTTATTTTGATTCTCCTCAGAGTTAGGATTCCCCACTTCCCCACTTCTGTGGACTGCCTGGAAACACACATATAACAGCCCTGTGATGCACCACCTTGCACTTGCTCTCCTTGAATTTACCAACCTCCTCACACCTGCTATGTAATTATTTCCTAGATAAATCTGGGGCTACTAGGAAATTTTTTGTTGCTGTGGCCCATTGCCTGATACTGAAGGGATACAAACAGTTAAAATACTTTAATTATTATGATTCAGGATCCCTGAATTCAGACTTCAAACAGCAGAAATTAAAATATTTGTACCAATTAACTTTCAATCTAGTTAAATATTTTTATTCAGCAAAAATTATTTTGTAGTTACAGTATGAAGTGTTTTTTCAACCAAAGGGGATTAATCTTATTTTACTTTAACCTGCAGCCCTCAAAACAACAGTAATTATATCTTGGTTGATATGTGAATATGTTTTTCAAAGCAGGGAATTGTTTAGAAGCAGCAAATTATTGTTTTGAGCTTAAAAGAAAATCCTCTGGGTGTAAAGCAAATTAAAAAGAGCAGGGGAATACCTATCAGATTTGTTGTGGATCCCTGCAGGTGTTTTCAAGGAATGTGAGAGCCTTACCCTCCTATTGCAACCCTTGTCCCCTGCCCCATTCATATTAGAACTCACAATAATGTGGGTGCTGCTCAACAGCTGCTGTTGTCTTCTTCCACATTCACATTTCCTTGTCTGATGGTAAAGACCGCTTATAATGACTGCTGATTTAGATATGAAAAGATATGGAAGATTGTTTGGGAGTCACCTCCCTGTGCTGAACACTGAAAAAATTGGAAACTTTTTATTGGAAAAGGAAAGCTGGAAACCCTGATGTACCAATATTAGCCCTAGTCAGTTCATCTTAATGAATATTCTTTAAAAACTAATGTGTTCCTGACTCTAAATGTCTTAAACAGCTCTGAGTCTCAGTTTTTTGTGTAATCATCATCTCTACCACCTTCAACACATTGCAGTAGTGAAGAACCCATTGAATTGAATACTCCATGGTTTTTACAGCTGCCTGAAACATGGATACCATTTCTTTATGTGTTGCTTTTCCTGTGGCAAGGAATATTCTTAGAATATTCTTGAATTCTTACAATTCTTGAATTATTTAGAGAAGGTTAATCCTACAACCCTACTTCAGCATGTAATCCTGGGAGATCAAAAACAGGTTACTTGACTCCTAAAGTTTGTATAATCCACGCAGAAGCTACAACAATAATGGCAGTGAAACCTATTTTTCTAAGATATTTGCAATTGTGTGATTCTTCAGCATCTTTCATCTATCGTGCCAAACAAACTATTTTCTATGAAAATTTTATAGGAGAAAAAAATGCTCAGATTTGTATTGAGTCTGGTATCTTCTTTTGTCTTCACTCCTCACTAAATACTGTCTTCCTGTTCTTGTTATAATTTGTCTGATCCAATTTTTAACAGAACAGATTGCAATGCCAAATAAAAACTATTCAGGAGTAAAAAGCCCATTTAACATCTCTAGTTTTCCTATTCTGCTTAGCATCTTCCTACAGTATTCTTACACACCCAAATCTAAAATTTTGAAAGCTGATCCCTTTTAATAATGCATACTGAGATTCCAACAGCAATACTGAACCACAAAATATAACAAGTGCCATCTGAGGATTTGGGGTGTATACGTGTCCTTTCCTCCCTTCAGCTGTTTAGACATGTTTATATGAACTCACAGAAAATGCATTGTATTTCCAAGATAATGTTAAGTTCAACTTAAGTGAAGTTCTTGTGTTTCTGAGATTATCATTTCACTTAAAACTGTATGAAAAATTGTATTTGTTTCTTCCTTTTTGCCTTATGAGTAGTAAGAGATATAACGGAAGACTTATAAAATACTGTATTGGATCATTGGATCTTATAAGGAATAAAAGAGAACACTTCCTATAGATTGGATTTTTCTGGAAGGGGAAAAAGTCTAAATTAATACTGCAGGGAATTTTCTCCAGTGGGGGGAAAAAAAAGTTTTCTCATAAAAAAATTTTCAGAAATTCCAAGAAAATGATGCTTTTGTGACATCATAAAAAATTGATACATTTTTCTTTCTTCATCTCAAAATAATTTTTATTATACTATTCTGATCAGTCTGCTATTTTTGAAAAGAATTAGTCTATAGAGTAATTCATGATCATTGACAACTGAGAACCAGTTGCAAACAATCAAGTTACTCATGATATAAAAAAGATAACATCTATAAATAACAAAATTATCTGTGATTTCTGATAGATTTTTAAAATTGTCCATCTAAGAAGGGTTGCTATTTTGATCTAAAGGAACTTAAATATTTCAGTATATCCTGCCTTTCAAGTCTGGGTCAAAGATCAATGGTAGATTTGCCAAAAATTATATTTCTGTTCTGTCAGTGAAGACTGAAGAAATATATTCTCCAACATTATGTTCCCCTGCTCAAAAGAGAATATCATAGAAAATAGTTTAATCACTTACTCATATTGTTGACAAAAGGAGTAAATGCAAGCAATTGTGACTGCATTAATTTGCCTTAATATTTCAAGTCCTATTATATAGTTCTACCATTTGAAAAGACTGCAAATAATTGTTTTCACCAGTGATATTAAAAAATAAAATCCTTTTACACAAAAATGAATCATTCATTTCCTTTTTTTTTTTCCTAGCACAAAAATTAGATTAACTAGCAGTCAAGGGATTATGAGGTATTAACTGTGAGAAAGTTAAGAAATGCCTAGGTCATTTCAGGACCTGAAATAATCTCTCATTTTTCTACATCTTTCTTTTAGAGTCCTCACCAGTAAAACCAAGTAATTTTAACAAAAATAGATCATTAAATATAAATGTTCACATTTCAGGGATCATGGCTACTTTGAAACAGCTTAATTTGAAGTGAACCTGCAATATCCAGATGCTGCAGGAGGAGGTAAGGACACAGACACTGGGGAACAGCCAATGTTCAAGTTTTTACAACTGTGCTTGAAACCTTAACTGTGCTTAACTGTACCTGCAGCACAGTTCTGTTTAATCACCTCTGAGGAAATGGGTTTTATTTGCTTCAGTCCTGTTCTTCTTGCCAAATACATTAGTGAGCTGTTTTCACTGTCACGTGGAAGCTGTTAGCCTTTTTTTTTTTTGTTGTTGTTGTACATGTGATAGCTTTTCAGGTTCCTTTCTTCTTTTCTTCAGACAATATCTCTGGTGACATTATGGGGATCATCCATTAGGAAACTGAAAAAAATCCAAGAAATACAGCAAAATTCTGTGTTCCAGCACAGAACTAGCAGGTTCAGAACTAGCATCATCCTCTGTTGATGCTGTCCCTATCAAGCACTCTGAATAAGCTGTCAGTGCTTTTATTTGAGAGAGAACAGAGGCCTCTTCAAACACTGCTGTGGCATCCCACACAAAGGCCGAGCAAGCCACATCTCCTTTCTTTCGATACAGCTGCAGCATTGTAGGCAGAGCTAGACTCTTCTTGTACAATGCTTGAGTAAGCAAACTCTGTGTGGACATTGCTGTGAGAGAATAAATATCAGCATTTCAAGTCTCCCTGTGCTGTCACAGCAGTTTGTAGAGCTGAAAGAGAAAAAATGTTTAATTTGAGGGGGGTTCTGTAGTGGGACAGACATGGAGCAGATCTGTAGGAATTGACTTTGCCTGCCTCCTCTCCAAGCACTTCCATAGCCTGACCCAGGAAATGATTCTGCTGCAGAACATGGACACTGTGGGGAGAGGCAGGGACTCTCCAGGCAGGGGCTCTCCTTGGTGCAGCATCTCCTGGGTGGCAGATGCTGCAGCTTCTGCTGACTGAAAAGTAAAATAAACCAGAGCAGAAGTAGAAAATAACACTGATAAAGCAGCCATGTGAATTCAGTACATCCCTGTCTCCCAAATAACTACATTCTCCATTTGATGTGTCGATTTTTAATGCCCAGTACAGTTAAGGGCTGGGGAGCTGAATCCACTAAAAAACAATGGACCATGTGGCCATCCTCTTCTTCCCTGGCCTAGCACATCTGTCTGATCTATAGGGACTGGGGTCAATTGTCTCCATTTATCTTGTAGTGCACAGCAGGAAGCAGCTGGTGTTGCCAGCTGGAGACCTGAATCAAGCAGAGTAGGGAGGTTTGATGCAGTCCAGCTCCTCTGCAGCCCCTGTTTCCTCACACCCATGAGTGGCTGTGGTGTTGGGTGGGTTTCTGCTCTGGCTGGGGTTGTCTGAGAACAGCTGGCTCATGTGTTCCAAGGTTCTTTGGGGGTCAGCCATAGGGGGTCAATGAGGAGATTCTCTCCTCATCAGAAAAAAAGTGCTAGTGGAGAATGCCCATTTCTTTCCAGTTTATCCACTCCTCTCAGGCCCTTTGGTGCAGTGTGTAGATCGCTCTAGGATCTGCCACAAGTGAAGAGCAGGTGCTAAAGTCTGCAAACCAAAGATTATTCTTATCAAACCTTTATGTTGCATTACTTGCATGTGAAAACATATTATTCAATGCCCTCCCCTGAAGAACTACCTGCTGTTGAGAATGCAGTAATTGGTTACAGGTCTTCAATGACTGCAAGAAATATTTTCTTTCTCTCAGTATCCAAAACATATTATCCAGATGGATTTTTTTTTCTGCTGGTGCTAGGCTACATAAACAAATGTTGAAAAATCCCATGCAGTTTAGATATAAGCATTGACTACCTCAAAACCTTGTGATGTTCTCTACAGTTTGGGTAAAAGTCAATGTCTCTGTTTCCTCGAGTTAGAGCCAGTGAGCAGATATACCCTTTGGCATGGTGAAACACGGTGAGTTTGTCAGCATGAACTCAGCTCTCCTTTTCATTTCAGAGATGGTCAAATCATCAGAGAGTGGTGGTTCTCCAGGTTGGAGTGTAAAGGGTTTCCTCATTATACTAAGAATTCTGGAAATGTAGTGTTAAGGACTTGTAAATAAGTATCTCCACTTTCATAAGCACTGTCAGCTGAGGGGCACTGTAGTAGTGCTCATCATGTCTAGAAGCTGGATCAGCTGTGTAGAGGTTCACTAAATTCTTTTCCTATTCGTAGAGATGAAGAAAATCTGCTTTTCATTTGTTTGGTAATAACCCCTTATGTTTTAGGTAGAATTTTATGTGTTGTTTGGGTCTTACGTAGAGTAGGTTAGCAGCAACAGGAAAGCTCAATTAAAGGTAGTAACTACTCTACTCTTTGCAGATTGCATGCTCATTTACAGCATCCAGTGCTGAAATCAGCCTGGAAACTCTTTACTCATGTTTTCTGTTTTGACAGTGTGGGAAGAAACAGAGTTTTTCCAAGTAAGGGAAAAAAAGAGCTTACTGTCATGAAAATCAGCTTGACCAGAGTGTATTCCATGGAGCCACCACTGAGACAGTCACAGCAAGCCACATAACTTTGCCAGAAAAAGCATCAGAAAAAATCTTCCCCAACATTTGAATTCCTGAGCACAACAACTGGGTAACAAAGTTGTCAAATACACTCTGTCTTTAATCCAAACTTATTTCTTGATTACTCAAGTGGAAAATTAGTGGAGAGAAAGGGAGCGGTATAATCATTGTAAGTAACTGCCTAAGACCATGCTAAGTTTGCAATCGATAATGTGCCAATTTTCTTTCTAATTGCTTTGCCACAGCTCTTGGAAAACTGCAATATGCTGGATATATGTTGTTTTCAAAGAGGAGTTACAGGCACATCAGGGAGTCAACAGTTTGCTAACCTGGGTCGTGGAGAGGTACGGCTGTGCCAAACAGAAAGGTCAGATGATTGCTTCCTTTTGTGGCTGAGTTTTGTCCTGTCCACAAGGCTTACTGCTCCTCCTTTAATTACCTAGAGATGCTGTGCTGTGTTTTATGGTAGATTTAAAAAAAGGTTTAAACTTATATGACAGCAAGTCTTTTTGAGTGGAGAACTGAATTCATAAATCTATAGAAAGAGGTATGTCATAATGAAGATGCCAAGTTTTTCTTGAAAATGGAAGCAATTCCTTGAGCTATAAAAAACATGCTCAAATGTATTGCACTTTCTTTACACACTATTTTCTACCCTCCCACTGTTCTATATTTTTCAGTGAATTTTCACCTCTCCAAGGTCAATCAAACCTCACGTTGTTTTGTTCAGCCTCTACCATCTCACTTGTTATACTGCTCATCACCATCAGCTCAGCTGTGCTATTTTCCCAACTCTTTATTTTATTCTTTCCATCTTTTCCCCCTGTTTTCATGGGCTCTGTCCAGTCCTGAATAAGGCAGCCACCACTGCACTGAGACTTGGCCACAAGTTGCATGTGGCCAGGATGGGTGTCCTTCCTGTGTGCACCCAGTGCCCCAAAACCCCACTTGACCTGGGAACAGCTGGCCTGGCTTAAGTTTTGCTTGTATGGCCTTTCCCTGAACTCCTGCACACACTTGATGCAGGTCAGCTCTCTCTTCCTCCTCATTCTCCTCCTCCTCACCAGTCTGTCACCTGCCACTTTCCTTTCCTCGACATTTACAAAATCCTGCTGCAGTTTCCACCATCTTTTCTGCACTGAGTTTTGTATTTCTCTGTTTTACTGATCCTCATCCTCCAAGATGACAACACATTTCCCCTTTGAATCCCTCTCATTTATGACATTCTTGTTAAGAAATTTTGGTGATAATGCTTCCTTTAACTTCCAGATTGTCTTAATATCTACCTAGTTATTTACAAAAAAAACCCCACCAAACAGAAATGTTGAAGCTTTTTTTGTTTAACCTTAATCAATTTGTCATTCAATCAAAGATGGCTTTCAGCTATAAAGTGAAATCACCTGTGTAGGTTAGATCAAATGAGTATGCCAATGATCAAGAACTTTTGTGTGAAGGGAGAAAAGGAAATAACTAGCTGATACATGCCCAGAAATTATACAGGCAGTGGTCAGAACAAATTAACTCCCTAATAAATATTATCCCTCTATGACATCCTATAACTGTGGGCTTCAGGCTGGTAAACTATGAGGGAAAAGAGTCTATTCTGATTATCTAAGAGTTGCTTTATTGAGGACATGAGGTTTATGTGTTGTTTTTTCATCTGCAAGTCTGCTCTTCAGCCTCAGTCCTGGCCCTTCTGCTCAGCTTCAGTCAAATGCTGCCTCAGGGATATAAAGCTACTCCAGATTTTATGGGAGTGGTTTGCTGGGTAGAAAAAAATAAACCTCAGCAGAAAGAGAGAGAGGTGTTTTTAATGGCTCTGCTGAACAGAAGGCTGCCATGCAAAAACAGTGCTTATGGCAGTGCTCTCCCTCATGGATGAGAGGGTGTCTGACCTGCATCCATGCAGGTTCATGTTCTACAAGAGCCAGACAGTCCAGCCAGAAGACACAAGGAATCCAGATTTCACTTGCCTACCTCCACACATTCAGTTAGTTATTAAGCATAGAATTTCTGAAAGCACGCAGTTGGGCAAGCATCAACTGTGTCTTGTCCCTTCCATTTTAAAGGTGTGTGCTTGGCAGAGCCCTTCTATGTATTTTGCTGATATTTAGAAAGCATTTTTAACTCTGACTATCAAATTCCTCTATTTTCTACTGCAGATTAAGGCCACATCTGTGTCATACTTTTTGAAAAACATAAAAAAAAGGTGCATACCCACTTATTTAACAACTGGGGGTATCTGTCAAAGATAAAAGAGGAAAATGTAACTTAATTAAGTAATCTTCATACATTAATTGGGAAATCTTCATATATTATGGGTGAATTTAAAAATATTTAGTTAACATCTCTTCTTCCAGCATCTGTGGAGACTCTTCTTCTCTTTAAGGTTTATTCCTCCATGTAATGAAACAGATAAATAATGAAACTGAGGGTTTAGGTAAAAGTATTGTTATATAATGCCACTGAGCAATTTAGTGTTTGAACAGTAGCAGCTCTTCCCTCCCCCAATCCCTGAAAACTCAAGAAAGTTAATATTGCATATGTAAGAGACACATGTGGATAGCTAAATATTCACTGTAAATTGTTTGTTCAGTTAGAAATAATATAATGGAAATCAAAGTATGCGCAGGGAGGGAAGAAAGGAAAGTCTGAAAAAAAAACCACTCAGAGAAATTGGATTGCCTGATACTTGAAAGTAGCTGCTCTTTTTTCCCCTTTTTGATCACTTGAATTCACAAAATTATATGGGTCTTCACGTTCATGCCAAATTACTTCAATTGCACTAAAAAAGGTACCTTATTTCATTGCTTTCACTTCTCCTGGCATAGCCAGTCGTGGCCTTAGGCTTGGGAACCACCGGCCTCTCTGTGGGTGCCAGTGAAAGCAGAGGTAGGTAATTAATGCACAGCAATGTGTGTCATCAGCTGTACAGGGAGAGCCAGAGGGCAGATGATGCTGCCCTCTCAGGTTTCTGTACAAAACACGTTTGAAAAAGAGGATACAGGGTATGAAAATACGTGACTCTTCAGGTTTTTTTGCTTTGTGCTGCCAGAGTCCTGTTAACAAGATTGAATGTTAATGAGATTCTATAATGGCTCTTGTATCCAATTTGGACATTCATTTTTCTCCCTACAGAATGTGCTCGATATGGGGTTCAATCCAGGGTTAAACCCTTGCTGCTCTGTATTGTTTATGCTATTAATGCCTGCAAATAAAAATGACTGGAGAAACTTGTCTCCATAGAAACTAGCATCTAACTAAATATAAGACGAAATTTTCTTGCTTCTTTCTCTTTCACCACACCAGCCCAAGAGGAACATGATGTCCTCATAGAATGAAAGGACTTTGTAATTGAAATATGCAACGTTCCCTCACAAACCATTTATTTCTTCTAATCATGTCACTGTTGCATTAATATTTCTTTCTTTACAAAAGAATAAGGAAATTTTGATTAAATGCACTTATATTGTGTTAAGATCATGCATTCTGTTCTTAATGAGTAAACAGAAAAATTAAGAGAAGTCACATGAAAATTTATATCCAAAGTTATTGTATATATTTCCTCTATCATGACATTGAATTTCCTCTAGAAAATAAAAGTTGCACTAACCCCATTTTTCAAACCATAGGGTGGTATTTTTTTCTTGTATGTAGGCACATATAAGACTGAGTTCTTCCAGACTTATGAAAAGTAAAAGTCAAACTCTGGCAGAGAAGTACATCACAGCATAAGCAGAACATAGAGCATCAAGCTTTGTATCTAAGGTTACATTTTTTGTCTTTCTTCAGATGTCTTCTGTTTTGTCTCCTAGAAATTTTGTGCTATCTGAAGTTGAGGACTGAAATATGTATACAGAGTAGATATATATAGAACTACCACTTAGGCCAGGATGGGAGGAATCTGAAAATCCAAGACAAATACCTGTTGTACTCTTGGACATAAAAATCAGTGTAAGCAAGAGATGTCAAGCTCCTAACCTTGTTGGATGGGGTTTTTTATTAATTTTATGTGCAATTCTGAGTTAAAGGCAGCCTTATGATACATGCCTGATATCAGTTCATATTAGAAGCTGGTGTCAGTTGTATGGGTTTTAAAATGGCTTAACATCACTTAAAAGGAGATGAAGAGTCATGTTCTTAAACCCCACAGTAAGTAAAAAACTATGAATTGCTGAAGAATCCATACTTCCCATATCTGAACCATAATTAAAACCTTATGTATGGGTTTTGAGGCATTTAATATGTCAGAGACAAGTCTCTGAAAAGTAGAGGTTGGGATGAATGGACCCTTCTCAAAAGAGTCAGGGTATTTGAACTGCCATGACCAACTCAGTGACAGATAACAAAAGCACATGAATTCAATATCTGGCCACTTTCCAGTCAGCACTCCTACGCTCCTGCATTTTTTCATAAGAGTAGTTGTGCCAAAAAGGCCTGGAAGACGTCAGCATTTTTCTTTCCAGTCTGTTACACGTTTCCTTTTCAGAGTAAAATGTATTTGATTTGGAATGGTGCAGAAAAAAAAAGAAAAGAGGAAGTACCTTCATGCTTGCAGCTCTTTGGCTTTTATCTAGGGTGGGGAGGCAGAACTCTGGAAGACAGTAGACATGAGATTTTCCAGTTGTTCCCTTGCTTACTCCTTGGTGCTACATACTACCACCACATCTGGTGAAGATTCATTCAGGTATGAATTGAATGTAAAAATAACTTTGTTGTCATCCTGCATATTTTAATGGTTTTGGGCTAGATAAACAGAGAAAGTGAAATATGAATATTGTAGGTAGATGAATATGGATGTAGATGTTTTTAACATTTCCTCCATGTTTTACTCTTACAAACTCATGAATCTCTCTGTACCTACACAGCTGCTACAGTGCCCTCAGCATCCCCTGGCCCTGTAGGCAGCCTAGAAGATGCAGCACTGGCCCTGCCCACAATGTAAATGTGCTCTGCAGGGTCTGTCTGCCAGAGCTCTTCTGCCTCCAGGACTGAAGTGCTGGAGGCAATGCTTCATTTACTCCATGAAAGGACTCTCCTCCTATGCATGTTTCTGCCTCTGCACTAAAGGGCGTCACTGTTCATTTGTGAAAAGATGACACCATCCTATTGGAGGGACAGCCTGAAGCTCGAAGAAGGGCCCCGTGGTATTGCCCATAGTGGAAGGAAGGTCATTTTTGCAATCACTAAGCAAAACACGCCCTCCAAGTGGTCCAAGTGTTCAATCAATGACAGCCTGGTTGCCTGGCTTATCCAAGGAAACTATGGAGATGGAGGCTGGGGATCTGTTGTGCATTTGCCAAATGCATCACAGGATTAGAGCACGCCTGCTCTGCATGCCAAGGTGGACCAGGATCACTTCAGCTGGCAGTGAAGGGTCATTCCTGAAAGAAGGATGGAAGAATGAAGTGCTATGGGTAAGAAATGAAATGAGATATAGTTTTCTATCCTGAAGAATCTCCAAGAGAATAAGTAGGAAGACCAGAAACATCATGAGTTTCCAGCAACAGGGTCATAACAGAAAATTTGTGATCTCAGGATCTGGTAAGAAAACCACAGGCTGTTATTTCCCTCCCCATGATTAGTTTGCCACTGTCCTGTGTTGTCTATGAGCACCAGAAAACAGCTTCTCTGGCTCACTAGGACCTGTAAGATGCAGCAGCTTTGGAAGGAGGAGCACTGACCTGGGGAAATGGATAGACCCAGAGGAACCTGTAAGGTCATTGTTCAGCTGGTTCATTCACTAGCAAGAGACAAAGAAGCTAAGTGGAAAAAAGATCAGCTGTGGGGTTACAAGAGCTTCTCTCAGGGTCCAAGGGCTTTTTCTCTTTCTCACATCCTGCTTTTGAATTTGAGTTTTTTGACTGTGATGATGGAGACTCACAGAAAGTACTTAAGCAGACTGTGTGAGTTGTGGCCTGAACTAGTGGGACTATTATTAGTATTAAGTATTGGTGCTCTCATTTTTAGCTTACTGGTTTCATCTGGCATATTAATCTGGGTGAGAGTCACCCTAGGACCAACCTGCAATTATTTCTTCTGTGTTTATTTGAATAAAAATCTGCCCCAGACCAAGGTGTAGGGAGGTCTATAGATATATTTAATCCAAGAGAGCTCTGAAGGATTCAAGAAGAAACTGGATGTGGGCCAACTCTCAGCTCTGCAGGGAAAAAGTCACCCGGCACCCAGGAGCATGCAGGTGGAGCAGCAGGACCAGGGCATGGTTTTCCCATGTGTCACACACTTCAGGCATTTTGAGAAGCAGAAAACTCCTGGAAAATGCTGCAGGCCTCCTGAAGAGTGACAACAGTCTATATTTTGTAGACTGGCAACTTCCTGTGGTTCAGCCAAATTCCCAGAACTTCCATGGGCATCTGAAGTGTAGTTGTTTGTGGTGTCATGGAGGTAAAGCTGGTCCTTGGTAGCACTGGGCCAGTGAGTTTGTCCAGCTCTGGCCAGGATTTTCTGGCTGTCCTGCCTGCTGGCCACCCACAGGCTGCAGTGGGTAATGGTGTGCCTGGGGTAGTCTGGGGATGTCCCAGCTTTTGGTCTTGGTCAGAAGCTGGTAGGGTGATCCTTGGGAATGTGTTGGTCTAGAAATATAGAGGCAAGCTTTCTGAGAGAGAAGAGCAAAAATCAGATTTTTTTTTCTTTTAATAACTCTCACAGAAGAGAGTTTTCCCTCAGGAAGACAAAATGTTACTGCCTTCACCTTTTCCACTAAAACTTCCCTTTGCATTTTCAGCCACTTATATGGATTGCTTTTATTATGTATAATACAGCACAATATTCAACATTTCAGTTCCTGCTTTTTTCAAATGAACACAAAACCAACCCATCAATACCACCTGAGTCTCAGACATGAGACAATACTGAGGCATGGAGCTCTATCTAATTTAATGTACAGTTGGTATTAAAAATTGACAAAAAAATCTGTTGTAGAAGTACTTAGACTCTGCATTTTGAAATTTATTTGCTTGAGGGGGAAAGACACATCAAGTATGTAATCACATTTAATCACCACCACAGCAATGCAGATGACCAATGGAGGGAAGCAGAATTGTATTGAATTTTGAACGTGTGGAGAAAAACTCTATGGCTGTCACAAACAAACGTTTCTTACAAACAGGTAATTTTTCATAATGAATAGCATAATGATTTCTCTCTTCTTCTTTGGAAAGTTGCATCAAGACATCAGTGATGACAGGTTATAGACAAAATCATAAGCAAAGAGCACAACAGAATGCTCACCCTGCTCAGCAGGTGGGCGTTTGAGCTGTATTATAGCAGCACCTTCTGGGCTTTGCAATTTAGTAGACAGGCTCTTGACATCACTTTTGAAATAAATTTATTTTCTCTGTGAGCTGTCATTTCTGGAAGGAATTACTTTAAAGTTTTAATTGTAAATATTAACGGTTTGCACAAGAATCTTGAAGGCTAAGGGCAAAAACTGATCTGCTATGGATAAGAAACTATAAACACCCAACCAAATTGAAGGAGTTCATTATCAAGTGTTATAAAGATGAGGGGAGTCTGGGACTCATAGCTCTGATAGTGGCTGTTGATAGGCATCTGATTTTTCTTCTGTCTTTTTTTCTTATGAGAAATTGCCCAGCCTCTTAGCTTTGAACTTGTGTGAAATCACAAGCAATAAATATAGGATTAGTTATCATATTGCAATAGAAATGAGGTAGCCTGGAGGGAATTGAAGAACATTTCAAATAAAATTGCTGCATTATAACTCATTAAATAATTCACATGTCTATACTGTACTTCTGTCTCAAGAAGGAGCTGATCACCTTTGAAGGATTGCAGATGTTTATGAAGCAGCAGGATTTGAAAGCTCCAAGACTTTACTAGAGTGGGTCTTTTGTGGAAATTTCTAGTGAATAGACAGTGAGATAGAACTGGTGGTGGTAAAGTAAGTGTCTCTGTATTGAAAAAAAACCCCAAAAATGGAAAGAATTTTAAATATCTATTTAATTTAATGAATTAATTCTGTGCTCAGCAATTGTATTGTTAATGTATTTGATAAATAATCATATCAATGTTTTGCAATGAGTCTGGAGGAACTTTTTTGCATATGAAAACTAGTTTTTAAAATTTCTGTTATTTGAAAACATAACCATATTGATTTAATTGCACGTATTATTTTCTTATAGAAGAACAATTTTTCAGGAAAGCATTTCTTCTGAATGACAACATTCTTTATATTTAAAAGTAAATAGAAATAGCTGAAGCTGAAATATGTGGTATTGTTTAGAAAAAATGAAAGCTGAAGTTAAAATCTATTGAATTACACATAAAAGAAAAAACTAAAAAAAATAAAAAAATTTAAAAAAAATATGAGAATGAGGAACAACATAGTTTAATTGTCCTGGTGTCTGTGTTCTTAACCACCATCTTAGCATTCACAAAGATAAATTATACATTTTGAAAAAACAGGAGCAGCTTTTCTTTTCCTTCATCTCATCCCCTGTGCTGTGATAGAACAGCAGACTCCACTGAAAAACTATTGCAGGATACTAAGGATTAGAGAGCAAACCATTGCTTACAGTTTGGAGGTTTTAGGAGGCAAAGAAAATAGTGTTGACAGTGGGAACCCAATGAGCCATTTGCAGTTTCAACCAACTTCTTACTGCCAAAATTTGTAATGAATCCAGATGCTTCTTTTAGCATGAAGTAGGTGCAGATCCATGCCCTAAAGGATTAGGTTTGTAAATTTATTCTCTTCAGAGTATTAGCATGGCTTCTTGACAGTACCACTCCAAACAGCTGCTTTTGCAGTTTATTTTCTTCATCCAGACATCAGGTAGCTGAAAAGTAGTGCTGTTCTGATGATGCAGAGCAAGTCTCACTACTGTGAGATGGAATATTGCTGGAATGTTATACTAGGAGTGTTTCAAAATCTTTCCCATGGGCTCCAAAAGATGTTATTCAGTTGATGTCACTAGATTTATTTGTGCTGTACAGTCCTGGCTCATGACAATATGAGAGGATTCAAGGAGCTGGCACTACTAAACAGACTTTGGCAAGTACCTCAAGAAGTTTGCTCAGCAGTGAAAAATAAAATATTGATACACAGTTGGCGAGGTCTGTGGCAATGAGCAAGATCACTGCATGTGAGACAGGTACAGAGACTGCCCATCAATATCCCAGGAGATGTTGCTATCAACAAACAAAACCCACTTGACTTCCATGATGTTCCCAAGAAGGAGAAGTGTGCATTCTAAATAGAAATGTAGCAGGAGTCAGTTTTCGTGCAGATAATCTGTTACTTCTGCCTGACCTGCTTGTGTTGTTAGTAAGTATTGATTTCTTGGTGTCCCAAAGCTATTCCAGGGAAAACTGTAGCTAGACTCTGGAATTGAGACTCTCTAGGGTAAGTGGAGACCTCTTGCATTATGAACTGCCTCATGGGGGTGTTAAACCATCAGGTTTTCTGCAAACATGTGCTCCTTTGCCTGTGTCACATTGACTGGCAATGGCCAGAAGCCAGGCAATTCATTGAGCTACAGAGCTATTAATATGTAAAAGTACATTGGCATCAGGGTCAATAATTCATCCTAAAGGACTATGTCTCAAGGCTGTGCATGAACATGGATTCTTTGATGTCTGAAAAGGGTTGAGTTAATGGTGTGGCTGAAGGGTTTCTCTTCTCAGCCTGTACACCTATTTGCATTAGGCATATGGAAACTGCCTCAGCTGGAAACATGCTGAATTTTCTTTAAAGTTGTCCTGTAACCTAGAAATTACTGAGGAGAATAAAGCAAGCAAGCTTTGAGATGCTGGAAAGCTGTGTCATGGAAAGGGCCCTGGAGGTCCTGGTCGATGGCAAATTGAATGTGAGTCAGCAATGCCCTGGCAGCCAGGAGGGCCAACAGTATCTTAGGGTGCATCAGGCACAGCATGGCCAGCTGGGCAAGGGGTTGTCCCACTCTGCTCTGCACTGGGGCAGCCTCACCTCGAGTGCTGTGAACAGTGCTAGGCACCACAAAATAAGAAAGACATTAATCTATTAAAGAGTGTCCAAGGAAGGGCAAAGAAGATGGTGAAGGGTCTTGAGGGGAAGCTGTGTGAAGAGCAGCTGAGGTCGCTTGATCTGTTCAGCCTGGAGAAGACTAAAAGGAGAACCCATCACAATCTACAACTTCCTCTTGAGGGGAAGGGGAAGGGCAGGCACTGATCTCTTCTTTGTGGCAGCCACAGGAACGCAAAGGAATGGCCTGAAGTTGTGTCAGGGGAGGTTTAAGTTGGATATTAAGAAAAGAGTCTTCACCCAAAGGGTGGTATGGCACTGGAACAGACTCCCCAGGGAAGTGGTCACAAACCCAAGCCTGACAGAATTCAAGAAACTTTCACGTGATGTGACTCAGGGATGGGGCTGTGCGGGGCCAGGAGTTCAACTTAATGATCCTTGTGACTACCTTCCAATTGAGAATATTCTGTGATTATGTGATTATCTCATTTTTTAAGGAATACAAGTAAGAAACTGCTGGGAACTTCCGAAGATTGCATTTGCAACTTAAACCTAAACATCGGATTTTCTGGCCAGAGGTGGAAGATGAGGAAAACAATAACCGTGGAGTCTCTGGAATGGTCTACTGAAACTGGCTTATACAATGTGTATTATATGGTTTGTGAGGCCGGAGCAGCTGGAGTTTTCATTTGGAAACACAACTCAATAAAATGAGCAGCTGTGAAAAGCACATGGAATGGGAATTAAAATGCATATAAAATAAATCTATGCTCAAACTTTATTTTCTCGCTTGAATATGGCACTGAATTCAAAGAGGAGTCATTGCAAACTGTTTAGGCTAGAAAAGGACACACAGAAAGGAAAATGTCTGTGATGAACATTCATAATTTTCTTGGATTTGTGACAATAACCTAAGAAAAAGAAGAGCAGTATTGTATTCAAATGCAATGTGCAAAATTCACTCAGGAAGTTCTAGGAAAGAACTTTAGATGAACTACATTATGTAAGCCTCCTACCTAAAGCTTTCCAGATAAAATTCCCTTAGTCAGTGGATAGATCATAATGCTCTAGGTATTAAAATCTCATTAAAATTATCAAACTCCGTATTGTCTCGTTTCTTTCTCAGATTGGTGATGGCCCGTGATTAGGAATTTTTTCTGTAATTCATGATTCTGCTGTTATGACATCAATTGCTTGTACTCATTGAAGTTGGTCTTTGAGGGAAAGTTAATTCATAGGAAGTATTCATTATGAATCTGTCAGATTAATTGTCAACTTCACTGAACTTTACAAGATAAGTGAATTGAGACAGAATAGTTTTCATCAGGGAACCTAGAATAAAGAGGTGAAGTAACCTAAAAATGAAAATTTGCCTTCTGAAAATGGACCCATACCTCAAAAAATGAGTTTTGAGATGTGATCTCAGGAAATGAAGCAAGTTTAAGTGGTGAATGCAATCTGTTCCCTGTCAGAATAAGAAATATTTGATAAGTTCCCCAGTAAGTTACCTGTGTGTAGTCACAGTCAGAAGAATGTTTATATCCTCAGAAATAATAACTGGACCTTCTTTGTCCATCAACTGGTTCTTCCTGTAGCAGCTTAAATAACATCTGTAAGCCATATAATGATATCTGGATCATGGAGCAATTGTCACTGGGAAATTGCAGACAGCTTAGCTCTTTGCTCTTTAAATACTGAGTAGACTAAGACATATTTTTCTGGCATGTGACATGGCCTTTTACTTGTGAAAATATCACTAGTTTGGGAAGGTTGACACTCATGAAAAAAGTTTTCTTCTGAAGATATCAGGACAAATTTAGATGAATCAGAGCATGGAAATATAAGCAATTCAGATAACAAAATATCACACCACTGACGTCTCCTTTACTGTTTTTCTTGACTTATTTAATCTCAAATGGCTGTCAGCAACAGAAGGGGAATCAAGAATAAAGTTTGTTGGTCTTCACAGGTTACGTAACCAACTACCCAAAGTGAAGAAGGCCCCACCTGCTCATAGATTCCTCTACCAAATTTCTCATAATGGGAAGGAGAAGAAATCAGAAAGCACAATGCCTCTTTTGGTTGCATTGAAGATTTTAGAAACCCTTTGTGCTGTAATCAGGCCTTGCAATCTTCTACTATTCCTTTAATCTGCTTTTCCCCAGCTTTCATTAACCAAGCTTCTCCAGTTTCTGCTACCACATTTTTCTATTTTATATAGCTAGATTAAAATCTGATGGCTGAGATTAAATACATCAAAGGTGTTTGTGCGTCTTGCTTTCTTTGAACGATAGCTGACAGTTCTAACCTTCCAAGCAGCTGTGAAAATCTTTATTTGCATGGTCAGTGGAAGGACAATGTCCTCCTTCTTGTGGTCCCTTCAAAAAGCTTCCTACAAAGTCTTCATCATTTCCCAATAGAATATTCTACATTCCCAGAACATTTTATGTGGCAAATTAAACGTATAGAAGTACTTGTAGTGGCATGGCCAGTGCCCTTATTCTACAAACTGTTCCTGCTGACACTATCTCCAAACGACCTTTTTCTTTATTTATTTAGTTATTTTGATTTGGTCTGGGTTTTTTTGCTTGTTTGTTTGTTTGTTTGTTTGGGTTTTTGTGGTTTGTTTTGTTTTTGCTTTTGTTTTTGTTTGTTTGTTTTTTCAAAGTCTTTCAAGACTTTGAGTGCCTGGGAAGTCTCCTGACACTTCATGCAATATGGATATTCCATGTGGGATACCCCAAGGACTGCTCAGCTAAATCAGGAGAACTTTTAAATCTTCTCTGTGACTTTTTTAACAGTGAAAAAAGCACATAGAGGTGTAAAAGAAAGAACTCTATTGACAAGGAAACTTTGCTTCTGGTGTAACAATGTCCTTCCTAGTAAAAATGCAGGAATTCACATACCTCTTCATGTTCAGTGGGAAATTCAGAGGTTCAGTTAATTAAGACACATTTGGTAGTAAAATTTTATTAGTTTTCACAGTATTTACAAAAGGGGTGAATATTGTAATCCCAACGCTTATTTTTACACTTCTTTTGGACAGTCATGCAGCCCCCAACGTAGCTTTAACTGTTGCATTGGTCCCAGACAAGAGTTTGAGTCTAAACTGCTTTGCAACATCAGAAGTTTCAATTCTACCCTGGTTTCAACTTGGCCAAATAAATTGATTTGATAATCCCTGATTTTTCAGAAAGAACATATGATTAGAAAGTACAAAACAGATGCTCTCTGCTTTTTACTCAGAACTCATTATAATGGGATTCACAGAAATTGTTGAAAAACTCTTTTGCAGAATTTGATAGTCCTTGGTTATATTTTAATTATTGTATAATTATGTGGAGAATAGCTAAGAGATCTTTCCACATTAAGAGGGGTTGCACAGTATAGTGCACTTCTCATGTAATAATTAGGAAGAACAGGATGTTGTACTGCAATAATGCTTTTCCCTTTCATCTATTAAGGACAGCAAAATTCATGTTCTCTTTGATGCAGCTGAAGCCTATTTCTTCATTTTTGCATTTTTCACCTGGTGCAGTACTGTCTTTAGCAAAAAGCCTTTGAGCTGGGTCCTACAAGAGTGAACTTTCATTTCAGTGCATAAGAAGAAATCTGGGAACATCCTATCAAAAAGAATTATGTGGTTAATTTTTTTAGTTCCCTATGTATTGCTTTTAAAAAGTTGTTCTTCACACACAAAAGAAGTCTTATGTTAGAACATAATTATCTGTGTGATTTTTAATACCTTTGCTTCATTACAAACTAAAAACTGCACTTTTCCTTTTATTGTGAAAATATTCTTTGACAAAGCCTCATCTTTTGCAGAAATCAATCTAACCTTTTTTCCTTTGATGATTCACTGACATAATAGCAAAGATCCATGAATAATCATTGTAAGACCCTTAAAGTATAATTGTGGTAAGCAGTTTAACTTCAAAGGCAGAACACCTAAGAGAAAGCAGAGTTACATACTGCAGCCCACTGATGATTTTTCTTGAGAATTACTTGTTCACTTAACTCAGAAATAAACATTCTAGTAATTCCACTATATGTGAAATCCAATTGAGTGACACTCTATAATTCATTGAAAAAGAATCTTTTTTGAGGCAATCTTTCCAGTTCAAGCTTCTTGTGGAAATTCTGACAACCTATATAAAGACAAAAAATTTGTTATTTCCTCTTAATAATTTAAAAATATTTACATAATTTCTATTGGATTCAGTAGTGTTGAGGAAAATCAGAACAGTGAATTAACTGAGCAGCAGATAGCAGAATTTTCTGTTCTAAAAAGGCAGCTTTGGGTATGTGTGCTGATGGTATTGAATAACTACTTCATAATTTTCATTTATATAGCTAGATCAGTTCATTAGCTAGTCATTTCAAACTTGAAAAATATAATTGCAGTTTTGAAAGCAAATCTTTCTGACTAGACATAGAAATTGAATGTAATTTTCTCCTTTGAACATTACCAAAGAGCAAGGATCTCCACCCATATGGCCATGGAGGAAGAGCAGGGTAATGTGAGGGGATCCTCCCATGCCACCCCACTGTGTACAGAGTAAAGGAAGATTTTGGAACATGCCAAGGATATATGGAGCAGAACAGTCAATCATTTTAAAGCACCACAGCTCCTGTGTGAGGAGAAATTGAAAATCCAAGAGCATGAAAGCAGCAACAGCTTCAGGAGGAAAGGGAGGCTGTGAAGGTGAACATATCTGTCTCCCCCTAAACTGCTGGCCTGCTGTGTCAGTAGGTTTGGGCAGGCATGGAACAACCTGGGCAGTTAAACAGCCTTCCAAATACAAGCAGTGGGCTCCACTGAAGCTGGTCTGTATAATAGATTTTTAATGCCCTTCCAGGCTTGTTTGGATCATCACAGTTACTCACCTGCTTCTCCCCTGCCCTGTGGCTTTCGCAGGCTCTCAGATTCTACATCAGCAGGATGGCAGAGATAATCTGTATCTTTTGCTAATTTCCTCTATTCCTCTTTCAAACCAAAGCTCATGAGCTCTGCTGGATGCTTTCTGGAGGTGAGTTATGAAGAGATCTAATCACTTTGCCTAGCCCAGGTGCTGACTCCCAAAAAAATCTTCAAGCAGTCAAAGACCCTTAAAACATTTTATCCTGCCTGGCTATAGAAGTGCTCTGGAAACTGAGGATTTTGAAGACAGTATCTTGTAAAAAAGAAGTTTTCAGAAGTTACAGAAAGCTAAAAATAATTTTTGTGTAACATTAGGAATTACAGGTATTTTCCATGCTGGGAGCTTGCTTAGTTTTTGACCAGGGTTCATTGAATCTTGGAATATCCTGAGTTGGAAGGAACCCACTGAATAGATCATTGAATTCAACTCCTGAGTTAATTCTGTAATCTCTGATGCCACTGTAAAATGTGTGCCTAATGTGTGTTACCTTTTATTTGTACACATATGCTCGTCTCAAAATAAAACTAAACAGTAAATAACACAAGAGAAAGAAGAGAAAAATTCTTCACCCTTTTGTATCCAAGAAGGAAAGTGTATTTTATCAATCAGTTGTTTAGCAAAAGATTACATCAAATCCACTAAAAATTTATTTTCTTAATGCCTTTGATTTAAAAAAAAAATTATTTATGACAGCAATTTAGCTGCAATGTTTTCAAGTGTTACAATAGACATAGAAGCTCTCACCTATGCAAGTTACATCTTTCTCTCCAAATCCACCCTCTAACACTGATATAATTACAACATATTTAATCAAACCAGAGATTTGTGACAGAACTAATGAAGTTGTGCAGTCTTTAATTAGTTCCTGCATTATGTGACAGCCCTCTCACAGATACAATCACAAGTACAATCAGCCTTTCAGGTTAGAATGCAGTCATGTAAGACATTGATGTATTAATTCAGACCCATGTAATTAGATAGAATGAGATCCTCACATGTATTCTAGGCAGTAAAGTTTAAAAATTCATAAAGCTTCCTGTATCAAAGATAAATTATTCCAAAAGGCTGTTGACTTCCTGGTTTTCAGCAATGAAGATCAGACTGTGAAAACAATAGGAGAGAAAAAAATCAAATGTCAGGAGCTTGTTAAAGACAATCAATAATGAAAGTCCTTTGGTCAAATACAACATGGTGACCACGTTCAGGTATAGGGCTCTAAGGAAATAAAGGTATTTCTTTGTGTCTGATTGCTCCTAAGTCTTAAAGAGAATGACAGAAATTGAAGAGAAGGGCTCAGGAGAAGCAGAGTTTCTGGGTTTTCATGAAAGAAAAATTTACACATGTGGTGAATTCCTTCAAGTGATGCTTCCAGATGGACTGTGGACTATACTAATATAAAGCAATTAGTATTTATTTATTTTTGCTTTGAAATCATGCCACATAGGTCGCACCTTCTCCAAAGCTCCTGCTTTTTTGTTTTGCCACATGCAGTCAGGATTTCACTGAGCACATATACAGGAGAGAGCCTAACCACTAAAAGTCTGAATATTCAATTTTTGATGAATGCAGGTTTTCTACACTTTTTAATTTTTTTTTAATCAGACTAAGAATTTCTGACTATTACAGTGGGCAAATACTTAGGACAACTAAGAAAGCACATTTAGGGCCTATAAACATAACAGCAAATAATTCCTTAGGTACTTGCAGGAAGGTCTATGCTCACAGATGTTTCCCTTCCCAAGCAGACATGGAATATTTAGTCCATTTGGATGAACTCACCCCCCAAACTCAATGGTACTAATTATCCACTCTGATATGTTTTTATGCCCTACAGCTTTGATTCTGGCTGGGAAAATATGACTCCTATTAACAGATTTGGAATCACTTCTAATAAGATATAATGAAAATGTAATTGTGTATACACCTGCAAACATTGTGTAACTCTGCAGTCTGGCTGCTTCTGCAATTTATGGCACCATGCTGAAGTTTCAGTGGGGCTTTGTGGCCCTGCTCTGGGACAAAGCACAGATATTTCTCAAGCCCCCTGACCAAAGTGAAAGTTCTGGAAACACCTAACAATGTCTGTGGATTTAGATTTTTTTTTCTATTTCTGCCTTTTGTGTCTTACATGAGCTGTCAGGATTTCTAGAACCTTTAATACTGTGTTAATATCAAGTGGTCCTGTTCCTTCATCTCTCCTCATTCTTGATCTTTTCCTCTGAGAGCTGCCACCCTTCTCTTTGGTGCTGTCAACAGGAAGATGAGTCAAGCATCCCTGTGCAGTGACTTCATGCACTCAGGTAATCTGGGTGCTACATGACTGATGGCAGATTTCCCCGCTCTGGGTGTAATAGCAGCATCCATCATGAGCCTCTGCTTGTCACATGAAAAGTATTAAATAAGGCCACACTTCATTAGCACCTATAGCTTCAATCACAGATGCCATAACATTGAAAAGATTAACAGTTGTGTAAAGATAATCAAATACACCCTAAAGGCTGTAATCTTGCTTATTAAATGGATACCATCTTTCTTATTTTGCCTTTCAGTAATTACTTGAGCTACTGCAATAGCTTCATATGAACAAGCACTTGCAGCTTGTACTCTGTGGAATTACTTGCATGTTGAATACATATTTTTTTTTGGTGGTATTAATAGGCTTGTCTCCTGCATACATTTCTGAGAGGAACAGAAGAACAAATGTGCAGAAGACCACTTTCTAGTTGATGCTACAGTGGAAATGGAAACTATATTGCAAAGGAAGGAAAAACACCCTGGAAGGTTGTCAGATATTGAGTTATCTGAAGTAAGGCATATTAAACACTGAGATTATTTTTAAGGCTTTTCTTTTCTTTTCTTTTCTTTTCTTTTCTTTTCTTTTCTTTTCTTTTCTTTTCTTTGCTTTGCTTTGCTTTGCTTTGCTTTGCTTTGCTTTGCTTTGCTTTTCTTTTTCCTATTTTTCTCTTTTTTTTTGGGGGGGTGGGGGTGGGACAGAGAAAATAAAACATCTTATATGTCTTTTTTTTTTGCTTCAATCCCAAAGGATTTTTTTCTCTCAAAATAAAACCCCTAAGGTCTCCCTCTATTTGCCCATCTCTTTATTCTGTTGGTGAATTCAACTGAATGAAGCAAAAAGTATTACACTTTGGCTTTTTAATTTTCTCCCTCATGAGGCAGTATAAAGCTTATAACTCACAGAATTATAAAATTGTTTATCTTGGAAAAAACCTGTTAGATTACTGAGTCCAGACATTAACCTTCACTGACAAATCCTCCTCTAAACCATGTCACTGGGTAACATCTACACATCTTTTAAGTATCTCCAGGAATGGTAGCATTTTCCCTGAGCAACGTGTTCTAATGCCTGACAACCTTATTGTGGAAGAAATGTTTCCTAACAGCCAAACTAAACCCTAAACCTCCCCTGGTGTAACTCATGGCCATTCCCTCTTGTCCCATTGCTGTCCCTTGGAGAAGAGACTGACCCTTACCACTCCTCTTAAGACCTGTGCTCCAGACTCTTCACCAGCTCTGTTGCCCTTTTCTAGACATGCTCCAGCCCCTGAATGTCTTCCTTGCAGTGAAGGGCCCAGAACTGCACACAGGATTTGAGGTGTGACCTCAGCACTGCTGAGTACAGTGGGACAATCCCTGCCTGGCTGGACACAATATTTTTGCCACAAGCCAGGCTGCCATTGGGCACTAGCTCAAGTTCAGCTGGCTGTCAACCAGCACTCCCAGGTCCTTCCCTCTGGAGAGCTTTCCAGCCATGCCTCATCAAGCATGGAGTGCTGGGGTTGTTGTGACCCAAGCACAGGACCTGGCACTTCACCTTTTTGAGCCTCATACAATTGCCCTCAGCCCATTGATCCGGCCTGTACCGATCCCTCTGTAGAGCCTCCCTGCACTCCAGCAGATTGACACACACTCCTGCCCAGCTTTATAGTCCAATTACAAGTGATGATTGGAGAGTATTATAGGAGCTATTTGAAAAGCATATTTCAGTAGGGAAAAATATCCCCCTCTCATAATAAAAGCTCTTTCTAATGAAAGTAGTAAGAGTAGGGAGCACAGACTGTTGTTTGATCAGAACTCAAATTTTCACTATATCTATCATCCTCAGATATATTACCTTGTCCTTGAAAAACATGTGCACTTGTCCTGATATGACCTTTTTAGAAGTCCAAAGCAGAAAAGTGAGGAAGAGCTGAAGATATATCGAGTGTTTTTTCAAAGAGCATTTAGGACATGCTCCTGTTTCCTCGAGTATATCTATTGCCACTGCGGCTCACAGTGAGGAATGTCTGCTTGGCAGCACTGGGATCCCTTGAGGGACCTAAGCTCTCAGGTTTGGATGTGTTTTTATTGTGTTAATTTGGTGCAAGGTGGCAGAAGGGCAAACCTGGAAAATGGGTGTTAGAGAAAAGTGGGTGGCAGGAACTGGAGAGAGTTATGAGCCTCATTAATGTTGCACTGCACAGCCTTTAGAAGGAAAAACATCAAGGATCAGAAATGGAGTTTGGCTGGAGGCCTTTTCTGACAGCTGTTACGAATCCCTGTCTAGGACTGAAAAAGGATGAAGGACTGTATTGTGTCTTTCAACACTGTATACCTGCAATTGCTAATTAACCCAGCTTCCAGAGTTTCACAACCATAGCCAGGTGAAGATAGTTACCTACATTATCATTACCATTTCTTTCTCCAAGTGATATTCAGATAAAGGAAAGAGGTTTTAGATGGAAGCTTCCCTTAGATCAGTTCACTGAGATTAATACAGATAATTCTGGTACACACTCATGAGAATTGATCCTTGAATAAGCATCAGTGGTGTTTTTTCTCTGTGTGCTGTTGAGGGATGACTGTGGAGTGGAAGGTCCCTGCAAAGTTATTGCATATCACCAAGAAAACCTACAGGGAAGACTAAAAAATGTCAAAACTAATGACAAAGTTTTTAGTGAAAAAAAAAATTCATGGAGAAAATTTAGTATTGTGTTACAGGGAGGAAAGGAATCTTGACTATAGATTGAAGTCCAAACCAGAGTTTTAAGTATTTGCAGAGGGGTTATTGGTCCTTTAGAAACCCATGCACATAATCATCTCAAGGACAACTACAGGAAGGAGTCATGCAATCAGTGGTATTCATTATAATTGCAAATACTAGGAAAATATCTAATTCCTTTGCTACTCTGATGAATTAGTAATAAGTTAGAGAAAAAAAGTGATACTGTAGGTTAAGACAGGCTGTGTAGTGGAAGGTATTAGAAGATGCATTTGAATTGTATTTTATCTCTGTTTAGTGAGAATCAGCAATTGAGACAATTATTTTTCCTTCTCATTTATTAGATGAGGTTTGTGCAAGGCTCTACTTTGGTATAGATTCATCAGTACAATAACTATCATTATGTTTATATTTTACAATTTTATTATGCCATTTTAGAAATACTTCTTGCTCTAGAGGTTAAAAATTAGCTACAATCATATGTTGTAAGACTATGTGGTATTTACTATACAATATACTGGTACGTTTCTGACAAGGACTTTATTTGGACAGGAGTAAGTTAAATAAATATAATTCATTCCAAACTACTGTTGATTTGCCACCTAGGAACCAAAAGGATATTTGGAATAAAAGATGGCAAGAATTAATATCTAAAAGCCCAGCAAATCCCTGTTATACCTAGGTCCTAAAGTACCTAGTACTACATCATTAATATTGTGCTTGATTTCATTTGCAAGATCAGTTTTCATCATCATCCAAAGCACATCTGAAATATTCCAATATTTGACCACCCAGATGCCAGAATAAACATAAAAATGGCAATAGTATGTGGTGAAAATCCAAACCCCAATGAATCTTATTCTTCAAATCTCACCACATCCATAGTATACCCAAAAGCTGTGAAACAATCAAGTCCTAGAAAAATGAAGACAAAGGAGCTTCCTTTACAGTGTTCACCTTATCAGTCAAAAAGCCAAATTTAATCAAGTGAAGATATTCCTCTACAAAAATAGATTAATTCTCTAATGATGCCATGAGGTATTGTGGGAAAACTTATGCAACACAACACAGAAACTAGACTAGGTATCTCAAAGCTGCATACAATCTGGCCTTAAACACTTCCAGGGATGGGGAATCCACAATTTTTACTACATGTTCTGGTTCCTTCTCCAGTATATGCCAAATAGACCAGGTCTGGAACTTATAAAAACCTTACAACAGCAAACCAATAAAAATCAGTGCAACTTTGCAATAAAAACCTACTGGCAAAAGTCCTGGACATGTATAAGGACTAAGAAGACAATTAGGCTGTGAAGATGGAACCTTGAGGCTGTAGGAATCACCTACAGAGTTTATGAACAGGGCAGGAGGAGGCCTGGGAAATGAGGTCTGAGTTAATAATATCAATGCTGGAAAAAAGCTCAGATTTCATATGGGTGCTTAAATACACAGTTTCAGTGCAGATACCCCTTTGAGGACATATAAACCTTTTCACTGAGTCTTACTTCAAATAACCTTCCCCTGAAATGATAATCTAGTGTTATAAGCAATAAGTCTTTGTCAACTTTTCTCTTAAAGAACTGAATAACTTACTGCTTCTCCCTTGCTAACGGTGAGCAAGAGAGGATTTGCCAACAGGACTTACCATGCATTTTATCTAATTGTTAAACATAATTAGGCTAAACATAATTAAATTAAAGTCAGAACTAATTAAGCTAAATATAATTAAAGTCAGAGCAAGTGTTTCCAAACAGTAATTATATTAACTTTGCTGATTTTTGTTCAGACCTAAAAAGAGGTACTGAGATTCTTTGTTTCTTTTATTCTCCTGGTTTTCTACAAAACTATAGTATTCTCTGCATACAGAGTCTCTCACAGCATACCTTTTGATAGCTAGGTTATCAAATCCTCCTTAAATTGAGAATAAAAATAAGTACATGCTTGGTTGAATCAGCATAGCCAGGAAGAAGAATGCATTCTCTATACTATCCAGAGAAGGAAAACAGAAAAAAATTGCAATGAATGTATCAAAGGAGTGTGCTTAAGGTTTTAACAAAACAGGTAAACAGAAAAAAAAATTGTCATAGCTGAAAGGGATATAGAAAACCTTTTAAAAACCCTAGTTCCAATATAATTTGCTCTGGGTTTATATCGCTATAGTTTGTTGATTTGAACCACCTTATAGTCTATATCCCTAGGGATAAGATTAGAATGGCAGATACAGGATAAAACAGCATTAAGTGTGCAATGTCTTCAGAGACTACAGCAAGGACAAGAACTGATTCCACTGGAGGCATCAACTGTGCTTCTCAAAGCCAGGCTATACTCATTGATGAGCTATAGTTTTAGCATTTTAATTTGAGCATTAAGCTTGGTAAATTTAGCCTATAAGCAATCCTGGAATGCAGCAACCAAACATGAAATATATTCTGCTAAATATTAATGACGACATTCTGTTATACAGAATTAACTCCAAGAAAAAATACGGGGAAAAAAAAAGTTTTGAAGTATTAAACAAAGCTCAGTAAAGGAAGTAAAAAGTAAAAATCCAGGACCTTGATTTGTCAAACCCTTCCACCAGCCCGCAGCCTTCAGCTCACAGCAGTTGCCACAGCATCTACTTCTGCCCTTGTACCCTTTCTGTAATTCAGTATGGGTTACTTAATATGAGGCAAAACTGAGGCCTCTCATTTTTAGCTAAGGACCAATCCAAGCATACTGAAAGGATTTTAGTATAAATCTTAGATAAGTTTCTACCCAGTCCATAACCTAAAATCTGACAGGATGATGCTGTTTCATATCATGCCCACTTTTCACAATTCAGCAAACTTCAAGTACTCTTCTGTACGGAACAAAACACACGTTGTCCGACATAAATACTAAAAAACATGCAATTACCCTTATCATTCACACAAGAACAAATATATACACACTCATACATCTTTGTCTTTACATATTGGGTTTGCCAGAAACCCTAAGATTCTCATGGGTGTACATAAGGGCCATGCACTTTCACAGACCTGAGTTGTCATCTTTTACAGGGCTTGGTTAATTACATATGACAGAAGGAGGATCACAGTTTTCACAGTGTGATCTGGGCATGACACTGCTCATGAGGACTCAGTTGCAGAGGAGAACAAATAATGTAGGTTTAAAGGTTTTCATGTGGTATCTGTGAGGGTGCAGAGTTTCCACTGAAAATTAATCAGTCCTGCTCTCATAGGTCATTTACATGACTTTAGAAAACTGCAGTCTTCTGTTGAGTCCATTACCAATCTATTTTTTCACTGAACATTTACTGATTTCAAGAATAATGTAGGAGTGGCTCAGGTTTTAATAAACACAGAAGAAGCCAAGGCAAAGCTAGATATAATCAAAGCCAACCTCTGTTTCAGAGAGGTATCAGACTGGTATCAGACCTCAGAACATGTCTCTCTTCTCACAACCAAAGGGAGGTTGGACCTATTGGACCTATACAGAGCTGGTTGGTGTTGGGAGGTGTGCTGCACCCTGGTGGTGCCTGGTAGTCAGAAAAAGCAGAGAAAATAATACAGTCCTTCTTGACTGAATAAGCCTTTTCATGATGAACTCTTTTTTTTCCTTTTTTTTTTTTTTTTCTAACAGAGAAGTACCAATGGGCAGGATGAGAAAAATGAGATATGATGGGGAAGATTTGGTGAATGAATGAGCTAGGGTTTGGAGGCAAAGATGAGTAGAATTCCTCTTTATAAACTTGTCTTTTTCCTTTCTGTCTTTCAGAGGATAAAACTGAGAATATCTGGTACAAAGCACTTGATAGAGTTATTTGTTCCTCACTACTCTTTTTTTCACACTTTTCTTCTTCCAGCACTCAAACTTGGTTCTGGATTCATCCCACTTTCCTCTGACTCTTATCACCTCATATTTTCTTGACTCTTTCTTCACTGTGACATCCCCTTTTCTCCTTCAGAGCCACCTATGTTCCTCAACTCCAGCCTCCAGCCCACCAGGTCAGCTTTCTCTCTATCCTCCGTGGATTCCTCTAACAGCTTCAAATATTTCCTGCTCAGAGCAGCCCCAAGCTATCCAGCTGGTTCACAACTTCCTTAATTAAGTAAAATCTCCCTTCTCTAAACCAAGACTTGACATTCCTGCCTGGCACCCCTACTTGTCTGCTAATGAAGGGAGCAATTTTAAAAATTGTTATTGTTTTAACCAGCAGCCTTCTATGCCCTCTATCAAAATGCCTAACAGAGGATGAATGAGAGACATGTTTATGAGCTTCAGAGGGAATCAAAGGGGACTTGCTATTATTCAGTGCAAGCTGGACTATTACATCATTTTTCATAGAAAAAGATAAACAAGTAACCGGGTATTGAGCAAGTATAGATTCATTGCCCAGAATGAGTTTGAGTAATTTCACCTTCCATCCAAGCACACTATTCAACAGAAGCAGCCTAATTCAACAAATGAGAAAAAATTGCAGTTTTTGGCATGTATTTCAAGTCAGTCTATTAAAAGTCCGAACCTGAAAAGCTAAAACTTGTAGGAACTTTCAATTAATAAGCAGGTTGTGATTGAAGAAGTTAAAAACTGGGGAGTTACATTTAAATTCTCTTAACCACTTGGTAATGCTGGTAAAATTTACTACCACTGATTTTATTAGGTGGTCTCAGTTGAGAAAGTTTCATCAAAGCTGATGTGAGGGCTGGCCTTAACAAGGAATATGTTGCCACTTTGCTTTATATCCATCCATATTCCTAGTAGAATATAAGTGAAACAGAAAGTTTTTGGGGTATTTCCTGTACTGGATCCCAAGTTTATTGCAGGATTGTACCTAATGAGTTTCTGATGCTGACACACCAGGACTCCTCCACTGCTTGCCCATAACTTGTGCTGCTGTTCTGGTGCCAGTGACTGTAGCAGAGGCTGTGGAGCTGTTTGTGCAGTGGGGACTTGCACATACCTTTGATAACAACTCAATCAAATTGTTATGTGGCCCCTACCACTACTGAGGGGATGGAATAAGTGCAGTTCCTCATTGTTGCTGATGGTTTTCAAGCCCACTTCAGTGTAAAATACAGCTAACTTTAAAATTAGCATGAGGAAAAGTCTAGTTAATTTTCAGTGAAACTTTCTGTTGAGGCAAATTAAGAGTGAAAAAAATGTCTTTCCTTCTGGAATTTGACTATATTTCTATTACATGTGAGGTCAGCAGGACTTGATATCTGAATTATTCATCAGGATCTTTCTGGTAACAGGAGGTACACAGCTGTAGACTGAGCAATTTCTATATCCACTATACCACATAAATGGCTTGGCAGGAGAGGCTACTGGTTGCTAAATAGCTATTCACAGCAGGACTGAAATACATCCAGTACTGGTTGGGTTTGTTGGTTTTTGGTGGGGTTTTTTGGTTGGTTTTTTTTTTTTTCCTTAGCAGTAGGTAATAATAGACAAAAAAAAGAAGAAAGCAATGGATGCTAACACTACAATGAAAATTAACAGATATAGAACATTTCCCAGACAACTGCTATGGTAAATTATAAGAGCTTTTTGTTTGTAAATATTTGGTATAAGAGTTTCACAGAAACCATTTTCATCTTTTTTTTTTTTTTTTCCCAGCTGCTCTAATTGCAGTTTTCTTTGTACTGACAAATGCCAAAAATTCGAAGGTGGTTCATGACTATAATAAGGGCTCATCCCTTGAAGAGTTCAAGGTCAAGCTGGGTGGGCTTTGAGCAACCGGGTCTAGTAGAAGGTGGCCCTGTCCATGGCAGCTGGGTTGAAACAAACCAAGTTTTTAAAGTTCCTATCAACCCAAACCATTCTATGTTTCTGTGATTCTACAGACTCATAAAATCAGTTTTGAGAAATAAAAATACTTGAGATCTGCATTTTCTCATTGGAAATTTTCTATCTGGCATTAAGAAAATGTGGTTTTTGGAGTCAGGTACTGCAACTTTTGAGTAGTTTTCTTTGTTTTCAAAGCAAATAAAATGAAATAAATAAAATAAAATAAAATAAAATAAAATAAAATAAAATAAAATAAAATAAAATAAATCCAGAATAAAAAAGATCACTAATTCAAAATAAGTAGCTACTCAGTTTATTTGCATTTCTTAAATAACAGGCTAACTGACTTTAAACTTTCATTGAGAAAACAAAAACCTAACCTTTGAATCAGCTATTCTGTGCTTTGGACCTCTGGAGTGAAGGAAGTGTCATAAGCCACTTTTAACATACTTTCCATCCCTGGTAACAATCACACAGATGTAATGGTGTGGGGACACATAATTTGCCATCAGAAAAGAACAATTTTAAAAAAGATAAAATGACCAGTTTTTCTACATGAGCCATCTCCTTGAACCTTCACAAATTGAGAATCAGATGTTCAGACAGGCCCTTAATAATTCTTGTAATGAATGTAATGCAGGTACTAAAAATCAGTTACGGTAACTTGAGCCAATCATAAATTTTCACTGGGAAAAAAAAACCCAAATTTTTCAGATTTGGCATGTTCCTCAGGTAAGTCTTTATCAACGCCACTTTCTGCATACACTTCTCCCTGCAGATGTTCCCTGCCAGCATTTCCCCTATGACTCACAGAGCTTCCCATTTGCTGATTAACATGTCAGCTGAAGGTCAAAGTTTCAGAATATTCTGGAATTTTAGTCTCATAAGCACCAAGTCTGCCCTCTATTCTCCAGAGATTTGTTAGTTGGATATTTTGGCAGAACAAGGCAATCCAGAGCATCAAAGTAATCCCTGCTTTGAGCAGGAGGTGGGATCTGATGACTTCCTAAAATCCCTTCAATCCCATATCAGTCCATTATCCTGTGGTTTTATTTTCACTTGGTGGCCTTCTAACTGTCTTGGTTTAGGGTTTGGGGAGGTGTAAGGTATGTATCACCTCCATTGTTAACCAAGGGCAATTAGAAGACAAAGTTAGAACCTCTTGCTCTTTCTTTTTTCCTCTTATTTGTCAATATTTATTAAATTGTTCAACTTACCCACCCACAATTGCACTTCCTATTTCCTATGGTTTTTTCTCCTTTGTAGGCTGCAAGGTCATATGTAAAGGGAACAGCACTGCTAATGTTAATTTAAGGCTGCTGTGAAAGGGATTTAAGAACTTTCTGGTGAGATAGCCAGGTGACTGAAATGCTGGTTTGAGACTTTTGTTTGTATTTCTGGCATTAATCTAGACTGGGAATTGGAAAACATGAAGATCTATCTTCAGCAGTCTTTGCCATGTTTCACAGTTCTACTGTAGTGTCAAATGAGAATGCCATCACTTGCATTT
This sequence comes from Pseudopodoces humilis, assembly GCF_049639895.1. Classification (NCBI taxonomy): domain Eukaryota; kingdom Metazoa; phylum Chordata; class Aves; order Passeriformes; family Paridae; genus Pseudopodoces; species Pseudopodoces humilis. The sequence goes on along the minus strand of NC_142200.1, from coordinate 37,675,482 downwards.
TAGATGTAATTATGATGTTTTCTTTTGGTCTGATAGGAAGGAAGAGGTGTCAGCATTTGCAAGTGGAATGATTCACTAAGCATTATAATGTCATTTATCTTTTCTTCGCCAGTGATGTAGTATTTGGTGAAATAATGCTGGGCTGTCAATTTACTGTCAATCTACAGAGTTCAGAGTAACCAGTCTGTTGGGTATTAGACTAATTTTTTCAAGTTTCTGAATCTTTTTCTTGTCACTCTCAGTGTTGTTCATAGTGAAGCAAAAGTAATGATACACAAAGTGTGAGGTTGGTGTTCCACTGGCAGCTATAGGAATATCAGGCACTTTTACAGATACATCCACCTATTGTTTCTAATTGCAGAAGAGACTGAGAGTCCCCATGAAAGGAACACTTAATCTCTTGCAGGATGATTTTAATATGTAGTAGGCTGATTTTTATCAAGAAATTTGTTTCCCCTACAATTTAGAATTATTGACCCTATATCTCTTGTTGTTGCAACAGTTTATGATGTTTTACGGACATAGGAAACCAACAGGAATCCAGCACATGCTAGACCTAAAGTGCCATATCAGGGTTTTAAACCTACATGGTTGCTGAAGCATCCTAAACAAATAACTTTAACTATTGAAAGCCTCTACTATGCTGGAAAATATTTTTGAGCATATACACACTGCCTTCTGCTTTGATCACTAAACAATCAGGAATGAGAAATGACAGCATTATTTCAGCACTTTTCAGGCAGTTAGAAGCATGAAAAAAGAAAAAGCTTCTTTATCTGACTGCAAGCTGGAAAAATGTTTAAATACAAACCCACAGAGACAGGTATACAAATATTTTTCTTAATACATGCCAAAACCAGGAACCACATAAGACTGGAGAGATTGTACCTTCAAAAACAGAGAGTAGTTACAGAAAAGAAAACCTAAAATATGGCAATTCGTGTAGCATATTGATGTTCACGATTGCTAGCACAATTTTGGATGGAATATTATCTGATGTGTTTATAAAATGTGCTATTAACCTTACCTGATTTCTTGTAAATTTGCTGCCATACCAACTATATGCCACAGAAGTTCCCCTGCAGTTGGGCACTAAATGAGTCTAAGTGATGCCATTCACGTGTTGTCACCAATACAGATCCTCAGGCCGAAAAGGAGACCTTCTTCATTGCCATCATTGAAACCATGGAAGTTGCCATGATGTGAACAAATTCGCCACTTTGATCTCTCCTTGCTTGTCTCCAGTGTCCATGTGCCACATCACATGTGTGTTGGTTTATTCCTGGACATCTTGCTGAAGCAAGACAAGTAATTGAGTTTGAGGAGCTGAACCAGAGACAGGGTGTTCATCACAGGGTGTGCTCCAGGCAGACACTGTACAGCCTGAACCATCTTCATTTCTGGCACACCTCACACTCCTGAACAGCGTCAGGTGTTGATGTGTGCATAATATGTTCCTTCAGTGCCACGTTATGGCTGCCAAACCAGTAGGCTTTGAGATAATCCTCCCATTGTCTGTGGTATTTTGAAAAAAATAAAAAGACAACATACATTAAAAAAAAAATGTCTGCAGTTTGCATGGTGTGCAGAAAATGTACATGAAATTTGTCCTGAAGCCAACTATCATTGTTAAAATTTCAGGGTTTTATACTCGTTTATCAAATAGGGCCCTAAACAAACCCTGTTTAAGTACTATGAGGTGAGACCATGGCCTAAAAATGTGGAACTGTATGCTTTCTGTTTCTTAGTTGATCTATTTTAAATTCTTCTCCATCTAAACCTGTGGGTTAAGGTGACATTAATCCAAAATTAAATACATAAACACAGACACAGAATCACATTAGCCATGATGACCTTATTTTGCCGTGGAAGTTACTTGCACAGGAAGCAAACAATGAATCTACTGATTACTTTTGTATTTATTAATCATGAGCAACTGCTGTTTACATGCCACTTACTGATCTTTGTATTTAGCCTTTTGAGCACTTACTGAGCCTTCAGTAAGCTGTCTGAAACAAAATTATTCTGAAATGCAGGAAAACAGAGGGCAGACAAAAGGACCAACCACTGAGTCATGATTTTGATCATAATTTATAAATGTCTTCATTATCATAACTTCCTGAAGAATTTACAAGAAAATTATGGCAAATGACATATTAGCTACTTGAATCTATATAACTAATAATGTGGTAGTAATTAGTTTACTTGGTTCTTAAGTAGGATGTAGCTTGTTTTATGACCAAATACCTTGGTATTAGTAGGCTGTGTGTAGATGGTCTTTAAATGTCTTTTGTTACATTGTTGACTAATATTTTCATGTTGCAGGACCAGATTATTTTGGAGGCTAAGCTATTGTCTTTGGTTCCTGGTAAGGAAAGCAAAACAGTCTTGACAATTCAGGTTTTCTTTCGAGTACTGACATATTCTTATTCCTCACTGATCAGTAGATATTTAAAAAGTAAGTTATGCAGAATTTTAATGAAGAAACATATGGACACTTACTGAAATCAATGTTGGTGATGTCCATCTCAATACTGCCTTTTCATCATTCCTGCTTTTGATAACTCTGTAGCTCTGTGAAGGAAGGTAAGGGACCAGAAAAACATCAATTGTTTCTTAATGTTGGAAGTAAAACATGAAAAACTGTCACAAATTGAACACTCGTTCTTCTTTCTCAATGCAGAGAAAATTTTGTGCCTGTTTTTCAAAATCTATACATTTCTGAGTTTATATCACGTTCTAAATTCGTCTTGAATGGCAAATGATGTGTTGTTTAAAACCAAACAAATAGCACAAAAGAAGAAGTAAAACATAATCTACCTTTAATTATGAAAATCTAGTACATCTGTTCCTTGCAACATGAAGTTCCATCTCCAGGGTACTTCATTATTTCTGAGAGCTGAGCTAAAGCTGGAACAGCACAGCTGAGTTAGAGCTCTGTTAAGCTTATGCAGAAATCATCAGTGTTACAGAAGTCTGTGGATTAGACTAACAGCCAGTAAATTTCTTGTAAAAGGTGTTTTATTTAATTTACCAAATTCTTCTAATTTAAAGAGGAATCTATTAGTCTATTTATGCCCCAGTTAATTTGAATTTGGTAAACAATCTGCTGTTCACATTGCACAGCAGGAAGGTTTTTATATATTTGTTTATCAATGGCTTAGGAACAAAAATAACAACATTCAGAAAAGGATTATTTAATTTGAAATTTACGAAACTATTTATGGAAATTAGTAGTGAGCAGGTATTATCCACTCATCCATTAACAGGGTAAATCCTTGGAATAGCTCAAGACTGTGTTATTGATCTTGATAAGCCATATTCACAAAGTGGTGTAAGAGAAGCAAAGTTTGAGAATGAACTTTTCTGCAGAGTTATGACTTTATGACACTCTTTTTGAAATCAGAATTTACCTTTGAAAATGTTCTGGCTCCTAGAGTGCTAAATAAATATTTTAATGAAAAAAAACTCTTTCAAGGATTTTTACTGTGAATTAATTTATTCTCTTTAACATTTCATTCTGCACTGTAAAGATTAACAACACATAGAAAAGATATTTCCTTCCCTACACACTCTCTCTTGTGCTATATAGTAAAATTAGAGTTATGAGTAATGGATCAGTTATGACAACATTTACATTAGAAGCTGAAACATTTTCCTGCTGCAAACCCCACCATTTTTATCCCCGACACATTGGTGGAACATTGTTTTGTCAGCAGGATGTAGAAGCAGAACATCAATACAATTTAATCTATAAATTTAAAGATGTTAAAAAAAGAATATGTAATTACAACTTTTCCCCAAATTCAGTATCAGATACATTGGTCTAAATCAGAAGAAAGCTGGTGGAAACTAATTACATTAGTTCTGCTTCACTTCATTGTAACCAACAGAATAATCTTCCCGCTGCAGGAAAAAAAAAAATCTGGATTTCTCAGAAACCTTGCTGAGAAAGACAATTACCTCTCTAAAAAACAAAAACAGGGGGAGTTGGAATAGATTGTAGAAGTCAGAATGGTAATCAATACCATTTTTACTGATCTTGCCTATCTGGAACAGAGTCATAAGTGAAGGCATGAGGATCCTTTTACTGTGTGTAGACTGGCATGTCATGTGTCATCATATGTTGTGGGAAATGGAAAAATAGAAATTTCCACAGATGCTGAAGGGTTCAATCTGCAGCCTTAGAAAGAGCTTGGCTTAATGTAAGGTAAAGGTACACAGATATTAAGTAGAAAAATTATAAACTTTTGTTCCTATAGTTATAAGTAAGAATATGCCTAGAGTAGGTAAAAATTTTATTAGTTAAAATAGTGAGAAGTTTGGGCTGTAATAATGTGATTTATAGAGTAAGATAGGGATCTAAAAACTACAATAGAAGTGTGTGTATGAGTATGTGACCTGTCAGTTTAGTGGCTAAGAGAGAGAAACAGTGCAGCAAAATTAAGCAAAGGTGATAAGTTAATAAATAGTAACAAGCCTCGTATCAACTGTCTATTGGACCAAAATGTTATATAATACTGTGTGAAGAAGAAACCTGTGACTTGCTTGAGCTATGGCTGACTTGTTGCTCCTCTAAATCTCACACCTTGAGATTGGCATCTTATCTGGCTACTTGAGAAATAAATCATCCAAAGCATGGTGGTCCCATCCCTTGTTTTTCATCTCAACAATATGCCACAGGGTCCTTCTTGCCCAGGCATCCAGATGGGTGAGCTGCTGGAGACTCAGTTCAGATGCAGCACTCTCGCTGTGACACGTCTGGCCTGACAGAGTCTGGAGCAAGGTGTCAGTCTCACAGTCTCATGGAGCAAGCTGACAAATGATTTTATTCAAATGCTAGAACTTCAACTCTTCCCAGCTGGGAAGATTTCACAGCTTCTTCCATATCCATCTTCAGTAGCCTTGCATGCTCATCCACCTGAATGAGTCAGCTCCATGATTACTGGTGACTGATCACATCTCCTAGGTGCTGATGATACACTATTTTAAACCACCTCAGCTCAAATACCAGGGAAAAGGTGTTTTTTTGACAGGATGTGACAGGAAAATCTGTGAGGAAGTGCATGGCTCTGTTGCCTACACTCAGCTGACTGTAGAGTGGCACATCAGGAGCTCTGGGATGCTATCCCACCCGCTGTCAGCCTAGAAGACCATGGTTGTCTAAGGGATCTGGTGGCATGTGAGTGCCATTCAATTAGCACTTGATTCTCATGTGTAGGCAGCGCATTTGAAAAGTTCTTGCCAATGAAGGAATTGGATGAGGACCCTCACAAACCTATTTTTATTATTTATCTGTTGAGACAGCAGAAATGATAAAGGAAGGTTCAAAAAAATGTTTCCAAATCTTCCTACTTGTCCTCCAGCCTTTGAATCTGTATCCCTTTTTCTGTGCATTTCCACATCAGAACTGAGAATGAGGTGGACTAGCTTGTCTCAGGGCAGAAATAGATCAAGACTTATGAATCTGAAGAGAAATATAAAATCAATAAAATTTAGAACTTGATGTATTTGTTTGTAAGAACTATAAAGAAAGGTTTAAATACCTTTAGAAGTTAGCAGTGGTTTCCCCTTTCTGCCTCTGAAGTTTGAGTATCCAGATTACTGTACCACAGTATGACTCTCTGCCATGAACTTCTCTGGTAGAAAAGTTGCTATCAATTGAATATCTTGACAAGAAATAGAAAATTCCCGTGTGACATACAACAAAGGATTTGTCATGAATCAGACTACATACAATCGAGAATAAAAAGTCTTTTTCAACTTTTAGTAAATCATTTAAAATTAAATGTCTCTAATTTAGGGCAATTATGCAAATGTTTCTTCAATGAATGAAGACTATGATATGTTTAGTGTATTCTGTTAATGCAAACTTCACTCCGCTTTTGTCTGGTATGATTGAGGCTGTCACTTAGAAAGACAAAGGTATTAAATGAAAAAAGACTATTGGTGTAGAATACTAAGTATATTCTAGTACCTGGTGAAGCTAGAAGTAAAAAAAGTGTGAAAAGGGGCGGGTATGCAAATCCAGTTCTATCTAATAAAGAAAAGCATTAATAAAGATTTTAAGAGTATCTATTCTTTTCATTCTCCTGGATAAGTTTAATTAAAAAGAAGAGGGGAGGTGGCTAAGGAAATTATTGTGCATGTATGCTTTTCATGTTTTTCCTTTAAGTGTCATCAATATATCTTAGTCTTTTTTTGTTAAATATTTTTTTTTCCTGTTTCATTTACGTCATTCATTCATTAGTAATTAGTTATAGTATTTCTGACACGTACATTGCTATTTCCCTGGGACACTTGGAGTCTTCTGTTACTGCTGCCTGATTGGAGGAAGGTTTTTCAACGTTTGAGATTAGCTGTGTATAAGCTTGAGGAAACATCCCTTTTTATGTCCATGGCTTAATAGAGAAGAACAAAATGTGCTGATGATTTTATAATCAACATCAAAATTCAAGATCCCTGTTTCAGACAGTTTTGAATTTGAACAAGAAATAAGCAACTTAAAGATCTGCTGGAATGATGCAACACCAGAAGAGTCCTCTAAATTTGTGTCTTATTTATTAACAGTTCTTTGGGATATGGACTTTTCTAGAAAAATTTTAGAGAGCTGCCTCATTTGTAAAGATGCAGGGGAAATAACTGGTGAGGATAGATTACAATGTTTACAGCAAATATTTTCATGGAAAAGAGAAAAAAATACACAACATGACACTTTCCTGCAGTGTATGTATATTCTGTTTACTGGGAATTTTAAATTTTTTTTCTGAAAGGAAGCAACCATCAGTTTTGCACATTCCTTCTAAGTGTGTGTAGAAGGCATGAATTCCATAGGATCACCCATTCCACAGTGAAATAATGCCCTGGAGTCTCTAAACAGAACTTGTAAAAGTGAAACATTTCATTTTTAGATAAAATACATCTGGGAAATACAGGAAGGTGGCTAGAAAGTTTATAGGGAGCACTACAGAGAACAGTTCCAAATGATCTATAATAGAGCTTTTGCCTTGTCTTAAAAGTGCTCTTTTTTTCTGTATAGTGACTCTACCCTTTAGAAGTCATAATTCCCAAGTATGTTTCAGCTGTTTCCTAGCTGCACTTTTTTGTGCTTTTTAAGTGATTTCACAGCAAAAAACTGTAAATGAGTTTGAACTCCAGCTGATGCAAAGCTGATCTTTAGTTGACTTACTCATCCTTACCGTCCTCTCCAACAGCCTGAGATGAAAAAAACGTGGTCCAAGCTCCTGCTGATAATACAAGGACACTCTGGACACCATGTCAGTTTAAGATTTCAAAGGATGAAATCTAGTGTGATGTAAACCACATCTTAAACCTGCTGAAAATCACTTGCAGATTTCCGTGCTGCAAATCTAGTCAGCAAATGATATCCTGTAAACTCACCAGAGGAGAAAAGCTGTTTTATTGTAATCAAGAAAATTAGTCTTTTAGGGAAAAAAAAACCCAGCCCCTTCAGCTTTGAAGAGTACCTTCAATTCCCAGAAAGAACAATGAGATAGACTAGGAGAGCATTCAGATTACAAACACACAGGAACATGTTCACATTGACCTGAAAATTATGTTATTGACATAGGAAATGCAGCTAGAGTAGAATAGCAGGGAATGGAAGGGAGGAGGGAATTAATGCATTTATTGGTTTTTTTCCTTCATATTATTTCCCACCCACAGATGGAAAGGTAGCAGTGTAGCTGGCTGGCTGACTGCTCGGGAGGTTGGAGGCAGTCCAGGTGGTGCTTGGCACAACAAACACCCTGCTGGTACTATGGCTCCTGTCTCCTGGCTCAAAGGAGATCTCTCTTCCCTTTTTCAGGAGCAAAGTAACACAGCATTAGAGACTGAGGGAATCTTTTTCCTTGGCCACTCATGGCTCCGCATTGTCTTATGGGACGTGACTTTAAATGTTGACCAAATCCTGTCCTGAGTGCCATTGCTCCTGAATCTTCTCTTTTGCCAGAGTCTGGTAACTGACAGCATATGTAAACACCAGATTGCTCTAATCACAGAAAGAAAGAACATTTTCAGAAATGAAAGAAAGAACTTTTTAAAGTTGGAATGCAAAATCAGACTATAAACAAAAACCACAAGCGATCTGTAGAACTGTGAATAGAGTGGTATCTACTAAATAAAAAAAGCCCACAGTTCTTTTTCTTAATAAAAAAAGCCCACAGTTCTTTTTCTTACATAATTTTTATAGGAAATTAGGTTTTTCAAAGTATCATGGGAGCTTTCAAGCATGTGAAACTTTGGTTTGGATGTTGACACACCTTTAAAAAAAATCAATACCCTCTCCCTCTCCCTCTCCCTCTCCCTCTCCCTCTCCCTCTCTCTCTCCCTCTCTCTCCCTCCCTCTCCTCTTCTCTGTTACAGTAATTTTTCATATTAATAGGATGCACTCATGTTCATTAAGGAAAATTTGCACCCTTTCAAACCTCACAGCAAAATGCATACAGCTTTTAATAAATGTGCTGAAATACAATTTGGTTTATGGTCATTTTCCCAGAAAAATTACATGTGATACTTCCTATTTTACAAGTGCTTCATTTCTTCTCTAACCAGAGACAAAAACTGGATTGCTGCTCTTACATTTCCCAAGAACCAAGTCCATGGTTTTCATCATGCCAGATCACCTCTACTCTGGAGTAATAAAACTGTGTGAAAACAGTTGTAGCACCAGCTTAGCACTTCCATTTGTCTCCAAGTCCATGTGACTGGCTATAAGTCTTTTTCTTCCCAGCTGCCAAGAAAACCTTTCTGAAAACCTCATAATCTGATTTTCCTGATAGATGGTGGTCCTTTTGGGCATGTATATAATGATACCATGAAGTGTTACATGAGTTTAGGAAATGTATTAGATACATCTTCCAAAAGATACTAGAAACAGCAATAGCTAGTCCAGCCGTCTTCCCCACCCACATTAAAGATATCCAGGCTGTGTTTTTCAATATTTGAGAAACTTCATTAAGTGATGAAAGCTGACTGATAAAGTAGCTCAGATGCTCTAAATTAGCAGTGTGGAGAGTCACTCAGCTTATGAGCTGAAATTCTTTCCAGCTCTTGCAGTCATTTGTGCCTAGACTTTTATTAATTTAGGTAGTTTTGTAATTTGTGAAAAATGTCTGTGAAACAGGAAAACAGCTGTGGCTCTAAGCAGAGGACTGTGGGTAATAATTAATAGAGCTGTTATTTAGGCTTGAGAGTACTCAACAGCTGAATAGATCCAAATCTGTAAAACATGAATTCAATTAATATTTTTGTCTTATGTTTTGGCCACATTCAAGTGGGTTGAGCAGAGCAAAAGGCATAGCAGATCTCTTTATTTTTCTAGTCAAAGCACTTATTTTACTGGCAGCTGCTCTAATTAAGGATGTCTGACTAAATGCAGCTTTCAAGCTTTGTTACAAGAAAATGTTTTCTTAGTGCTACATTCTGATTTGTCATGCCTACATTCAGTGGTGCAGATGGGCAAGTCCTGAGGCACCAACATCCAAGGCTTTCTGTAGGACTCAGCTGTCCAGAGCTGTCAGTACCCAGCTGTGGAGACACGGGATTTGGCTGCTGTCAGATGGAGGAGAGGGGTAGGGGGCTCCCAGCAGTCTTAGGGCTCTCACTTAGGCAGATGTTGCCTTCAGGAGGAGAGGGATGTGCTCCAGCAGCTACAGCTCCTCAAGCTGCTCCCCACTAAGAGTCAGTGGCGGAGAATGACAAGAAGGGAAAGTTTCTTTTATAACTTCTGCAGAAATGGGTTTTCAGCTGGGTTTCCAAGGGAAGCTGGGACTTTCAAGGGAATGTTTTCCACGTATTTTGTGTGCATTCTCAGACTCTAGAAATGGAGGACAGAAAAGGTGGAGTTTACATAAACTTTGAGTAATGGATGCATGAGGCTAATTTGCATTATACAGCAGAAACTCACATTTAGTACAGCAACCCTGGCTAAATTTTTTAGCTGTCTCTCAGTTAGAAAAAAAAAATCTTCTTTAGCTAAATTGTTGTCAGGTGTAACAGAAATAAATACAGAATTCCACTTCTTTCAGCTTAAAGTCTTAAAGGCATATTTTTCAAGTCTGAGATTCAGATCTATTCCTCTGATAGTATATAATCACAGGTTGACTAGGAGTTTTCTTTTACTTAATCTTCTTCATTTTCAGATTTACCCTTAACCACTTTCACAAGATAAGCCTTGTCTGTAATTGTCTCAGCTCTATCACAGCTGAAACTTAATCCTTTTTTTCCTTCCACAGCTGTGGTTTTCTTTCAGAGCAGATTATATGTTTACGAAACACCAAGGACTGCAATTTTCTTGTGTATTTAGTTGTTGTTACTGTTGTAGTTGTTGTTGTTTTTTTCCCTGCCTTTTTAATCAGGCTTTATACTTCTGCTCTTACTCATCATGTTCTTTACTCTACACTCAGGAACAAATCCAGATAAGGCTAGGGAAAATTCTTGGTAATATATCTGCAGAGGAAACCCCAAATGGCAAAAGATGTCTTTAACCTGGTGAGAAGATGGCTACAAGCTCTAGAGCTAAGTAAACATTTAAGTTTTTAGTTTCCCACTGAAATATTCTGATGATCTAATAGCCCAGTTAAATTGCTATGGGACCTTAGAATTTTCATTAGTTGCACCTGATTAAAATAAAGGCTGATTTTTCTGGGTTTTATCTATGAAGACATTTGAACTGATAAGGAGTAGCCTGATACCACTAATAAACAGAGCTCCAGACCTTTTGAAAGCCAGCTTCCCTTAAGCACTCCTGCTTAACTAGCTCAGCAGGGGATTTATCTGCCATTTTCTGAAGAATCAGTTGCCAATATTAAGAGAAGGCTACTGATGCACAGTAGTTCTGGAGAATGAGGTGAAGTATGACTAACTGTCCAACTATTGCATTAGTGTTAGTTCCAGTTTAGATGTTTTGGGGTTTTCATCTCAATTTATCCTCAGTCCATTAACCTTTAACAGGTCTTACCCTTCCTGACAGATCAGCCTGAGCCCAGGTCTTACAGGCAGGGAGATAGGATCATGTCTAATGGCACTTACCTCTTCTGTCAGGCATCAAAAGCAATGAAGTAAAGGATTCTTTTAATCTAATTTCAGAAAATACAGAACTTTATAAAGGTGTTGTTGATTGGTGGGTAAAGAAACATCATTATTTCCTTTGAATAAAATGTGCTTGAATGGATGAGGACAAAATATCTCCAGAATTTCATGTTGTGGTGGGTAAGCTGTGCTTGTGGTTTCTGGGTGATATTTAATACAGGGCTGCAGGACATCTCAGTTAGAAAGAACTGGGAAACAAAATGACTGTTTAAAGAAATGTAAGGAGGATATAAAAGGATAAAATATACATGGGAGTATGCTAAATTCTTCCTTTTTTTGATAAATGCTAGAAATCTCATATCTTATATAACAGAAAGGGACTTTGCATACATAATTATACACATAATAGATAGCTCGCAGATAAAAGTCATTACTGGAGTCAGATCTTAGAGATATACTTTTAATTGTTATTGTGAATAGACTGATTCAGGTGGGTAAAATCCTCCTTTCTGAAATTTGGATATGTTCCCACATCAAAGGCTTTTGTTTAAATGTGATATAACACAGATGCATCAAGGAAATATTTAACCTTTAAAATAATATGTCATTTAATTTTCCTTATTCCTCAGCTAAAAGTTTACCAGTATCAATTTGTTATGCACCATAAAATTTCAGGATTATGACTAATCTTAAAGATGGATATAAACTGCATTATTATGGTTGATTTGTGGAATGGAGTGAGAGCATAAGAAATGATCATGAGCAATATTTCATTTGGGTAAAGAATAAAATGCCATTGGATTGATAAGTAATATACTGTATATATTCTAGAGGGTGATAAAATCAATTCATATTGATGATGTAGAAAATGCAGTTTGGCATGTATAGAGAAGGGCCTTCCAGACACACAACCTCTCTCAAACCAAGTGTGTTAAAAAATTCACAGTCTTGCAGGTTCATGTGCCCCTGGTAGACAAAAAAAAACAATGCTCTGAGTCAGCCAGAGTTTCACAAGTGCTTGACCTTGATGTTTATTCAGATATTCTCATGTTTACAACTTGATTTCACTTGCAGTTACAGAGCAGCTTGCTGCAGTATTCTTGTGGACTTTTCCTAAATACTTGTCATTCTGAATAGCTCATGGCATGGCACTCCAGAATAACCTTCTATTCAGAAGTGATATTTAAGGACAAGAGAGGAATCCTGAAAGTGTTTTATACCTCCTACTGAGATTGAAAGATTGTGGCATAATCCCTCTGAAATTAATGCTTTATCTCAAGACCCTTCATGATAAAAGCTGTTCTTTTTTTTATTTTTTTTTATTGTCTGATCAGATTACAAGTGTACATGGCCATTGTTCTCAAATAATTCTTTATTTTGCAGTTTCTGTTCCATTTACTTCCTCCCTCACATTTTTATAGCAGCAAACAAAAGAATCACGTTTATACTTTTCCTGCGTGAAAAGACAGATAGAGTTCAATGCATAGAGGTAAAAACAAAACCATAAAACCTCACCTTAATGATTTTAAAGCTGTTTTTGGGAGCATAACTCAAATTTCCTGTGTTGGTTTACCACACATGTATGTTTGCTGAGATGTGTTAGGATGAATAGTATTTTTTTTTTTTTATTTGCTCTGTTGTAAAGGGCTATTTATCAAGGAGAAAACTGGACTTCTCTAAAAATTGGAATTGAATATTTATAATTAAAATTGTACAAACTCACAGTAGACAGTAATCTAACAGAAATTCACAAAGATAATACTTCATTGTGTTATAAATAAATTTACCTCCATCTGGATTAGATTTTAATCAGTCACTCGGGCCTTGTGCCAGCAATCAGCAGACAGAGGTATATATACTACCTTCGTAGTATTACGTTGGTATCTAGATTTGGGACAGGGTTTTTTGGTTGGAACTGTAGATATGAAACAGGAATTCAAGAACAATGGTCACCTACAACCCAGGCACTTACACCTGCTGAGATATTTGATTTGTTGAAAAGGAGCTGAAAACCAAAATATTTTGGTGCTGTCAGCTGTGGAGATAATATCTCCCCCACAGTATAGGCTCTCAGCAATGTTCTCTGGGAAGTGCAGTCTGGCTTTGGGAGCTTACACTACACGAACCAAATTTCTAACTAATGTGCTCTCTAAAATGGTTATATACTGCAAGAATCATTCCTCCATCTGGTTCTCCACGGTGGATTATGGCAACATCCATTTCCACTCATTCCTCATTGTTCTGCTAGAGTGTGTTTTGTCAGAAAAAATATTGGTACCTTGATCATTGTGGTGCTTCATCACAATGAGTAAAGAAGAATAAATAAAGAATAACTAAAACATACCGTTCACTATTAAGAGTTTAGGTAAACAGCGTAGCCTCTGTGGTCAGGAGGCAGAGGTACTGACTTGGTGCTGGTAAGAATAAAGGAGTTGTTAATTCAGTTATAAAAAAAGAGATACTTTTGCATTATGATATCTATTTTGCAGTTTCCTGCCCATAATGACCTGTCCAGATTTTCTTTTTATTATCTGACAATTGACTGTTTGTGGCAGACCAAACTCCAAAGAAAGAAGGTTATGAATTCTTCATATATTTGGTTTCCTCTCTCCAAAAGCAGTATTTCAGAGAACGTGTAAAATCTTCAGACCAGATTCATACTTCTCTGATCTCTAGCTGTTCTTCCTGATGAAGCACTGGCACATCAACAAAACCACCAAAAAAGGAGTAATACTGTACTCTAAAGTGCCAGTTCTGTGATGTGTCACTGATACCCAGGTGTAACTAAAAAGAAGAGAGTGAGGATATGCTGTGCTTAGATTTGAGCTTACCTAGTTACACAGCTCTAATGAATTTCACCTTGATTTACATCCAGGTGTAGAAGAAGAGAAGCAGGTCTAGTCCTTGGCAGAAAAGAAGGAAGCTTGTGAGAAAAGCTGGCTCAAATCTTCACAGTAGCTTAATGAAAACTGAGTTCACTCACCCTAGAAATGAGAATAGGAGATATTTTCCACACAGGCCTCTTCCTTCCTGGTGAAGGCTGGAGCTCCCTATGCATCCTGCCAGGGCTGCCAGGCTCCTGTATAGCACAGGCAGTGCCAAGATGATGTGGCTGGATTGCCTCCATCCCTCATCTCGTATCCTGCTGCTGAGTCTTGTCAGCACCTGTGTTCCGTGAAAAGGGTATGGTGAATCCAGGTTTGAAAGATCAGCACCTCTGCTAGTCCTGCTCCCCCTTTCCCCTTGGGAAATGTTCCATCTCATTCACCCTTGGTGATTTAGAACTATGGAAAATATTAAATATGTTATTTTCATGCATTTTCAATATATATTTTCATATAAAGTATTAAGAACAGCCTCATGCATCCTGAAAATGGATCAATTCATTTCACTTTAATTTAGTACCTCCTGATTAAAATAAAATGCCTCAGTCTCTAGTCTCTTACTTGAGGTGGGTTTTAGGAGATACATAAAGCACAGATTCTGAAGATCTTTGTGATTAGCCATATATTATTTTCCTAACACTGTTCCATCACTGCACAATAACTTGCAAGTGCAGGCACAATAATATGGTCTCCAAAATAAGCTCTTTTGTGTGTCAGGAATGCCTTATCAATAACTGTAGCATTCTTGTTGTGCTGCAGAGTTGTAGTGACAGCCAATTTTCAGACAGTCCTCACAGTTAAAATTACTCTGATCTCTACAATCCATCTGTTAGGCAGTTCCTGGAAAGAGGTCACTTGGTCTGCTCAGCCTGAAGGAGAGGAGACTGAGGGGAAACCTCATTCCAGTTTCAACTTCCTCATGAGGGAAGCAGAGGGGCAGACACTGATCTCTTCTCCCTGGTAACCAGTGACAGGACCAGAGGGAATGGCCTGAAGTTGTGTCAGGTTTAGGCTGGGTATTAGAAAAAGGTTCTTCACCCAAAGGGTGGCTGCACACTGGAACTGACTCCCCAGGGAAGTGGTCACAGCACCAGCCTGACAGAGTTCAAGAAGCATTTGGACAATGCTCCCAGGCACATGGTGTGACCCTTGGGGATGGTGCTGTGTAGAGCCAGGAGCTGGACTTGATGTTCCTTGTGGCTCCCTTCCAACTCAGCGTATTCTGTGATTCTGTGAAAATCACATCACTATACCATCTCTCTTCTGTACTGGACTTTGTGGCTGCATTGCAGATGTAAACTAGGCAGAAAGTTGATACCCTCATCCAGGTATTTCCTTCGTGTGACAGTGTCTTCCAGTTGGGCTGGAACAATTTTGGGGGACCTTGACGCCAGTTCCAAGAGCCTGGAAGAGCAGTAGTGGAAGTTCTGTCATTGTGCAGGAGTCGGCAGCAGACAGAGCTCTCTTCAGGTGCAATCTGCAATCCTCCATCTCCTCCTGGAGCTCACAGGCTACCTGCATGCATGGCATGAAATCATTAGTACTAAAGAACCTCTCTTTAATCCTAAAATATCTGGGGCAAAATGATCTCCAGAATAATGCATTCATGAAAGAGTTGCAAGCATTGGTAAAAGCCACAAAATCCTGTGTTCACTGGGACTGAATGTGCTTGTTCCTGATCCATGGGGTGGATCAGCCTGGAGGCCAGTCAGTTATGGAGTCACTGAAATTGGATGAACCATCAACAGTATCAGGCACTTGTCTGCAAGACAGAGAAGGAAGGCTCCATGTAAACTAACAGCTAGATCTTTAACTAGTACAATCTCGCACTGTTTCAGTTACCCCAGAGGATCTCTGCTCAGCTTCTGAAGTCATTCATCAGCTGAAGACTTCAGTATTCATTTGGAATAAAAAAAATACTGCAGTAAAAGCAAGGAACTGTGGTAGGGTAAACTGTTCAAAAAGACAGCCTGTGAGATGAATGATGACAATAAAAAGCACCTGGTAGAACACTCATAGAAGGAATCCCCAGAATGCTTAAGGGCAGAATTTGTATGAAAAAGCTGTCTGGTGACATCAGGTAAATATTTCTAGTACAACACAAAATGTTTCCAGAACTGTTGTAATGGCACAAAAGACTTAATTGTTTTTCAACTTTTATGTGTGCCTCTTGGCTTTACTGGTGCCAACAGACCTAAAGAATTGTCTCAGAAGCCTGAGAAATAAAGTCTCTTCCACAAATGACCCACAAATAAGTGAAAAGCTCCTTTGATAGAGTGCCAGTCCTGAGTGTGAATTCTCTTCTCTTTTAAAAACTGAAATGATTTGTACCAAACTTCCCTTTTTGATTTCCCTCATGAAACATTAGGAGGAACACTAGTACCCAGGGGGAAAGATAAAGACAGCTGTGCTGGCATTTAAGCTGTCAAAACGCTGCAGTGGGAATACACTGCCCTGGAGAAATTTATGAAATTTGTGTATCTGGATTAAGTATATCCCTTTTATTGTTATGGACTATCTCTCAAGCTGTTTAAAATGTTTAACTGCTTACTATTAAATGAATGTTCTTGCCTTTGGGGAAGGCTTCACATGAAACCATGAAGCCAATATATAAGAACTTAAAACTCGGGAAAAGTATTAGCAATTAGTTGATATGTATAATAATTTATTTCAGTTTTCCTAATAATTCATGGGACTAGCAGATGCATGTGCTAATATCTTATATCTCTACTGTTATTTGTACTTACCAGGAACATGATATTAATATTGTCTATTTTTTTTACTGGTTTTTATATATCTATGGAATTGAAATTCCTTTCCAGGTTGTGTCCACCCATTCTAAGAACAGACAGCTCTCACGTAAATGTGTTGAAAATGGTTTCACAATGGTTGTGACATGTCTGAGGTGACAAAAGCCTAACTTGATTTTATTTCACAAAATTTTTGATAAATGGCAGTTGGTAGTCAGGCATTCACTGGATGGAGAGAATTAAAGGATACGCTGAGGAGCTCAGTGGTGCCACTGAGTTGCAGGCTGGCAGGACAAGCCAAAAGAAACTAGAAATGTAGGGAAAAAAATAGAAAAACATATATTTAATTTTGATTAGCTGAGAGTTACAGAAGGATGCTGTAACCTCTGCTAGGCAGAGGTCACAAAATGGGAGTGTGTGAGATGATTGTACTGGCAGGAATCAAATCTATCATGATTACAATTGCTTAAGAAACTATCAGGTTTTTGTAAATAAATACTGTGACATCACTGGGCATTCATTAACATTATTATGGAAGGCATTCAAAGTTGGTCAAATCAATCAGAAAAGATACTTTATTTCAGCATCTGCACAAAGTAGGAGTGGATACTGATCAGCTCCTGGAAAATCAACCTTTGATTGCTGCTTCCTTTTTCCTCCAGCTGTGATTCCTTTTTTTTGTTTTGGTTGTCATTCTCCTCTTTATGCATTTGCAAGAGATTTGAACTCCTCTCCACCCAACCAGCTAACAGAATTACATTATTTTATCTCTAGATACAGAGGTGGTTAAAATAGGTATTTTTCAGCTGCTGTTTGGCCCCACCACCAGATATGTGTGCCCCCAACAGGAAGGATACAAAAGAGAATGAGCTCTAGAGAGAGAAAGAGGCTTTCCACAGCTTTCCTCTGTTTGCCTTTTTTTTTTCTTCCTTTTTTTTTTTCTTGTGAACACTGAGCTTCTTCTGTTTTCTGGGAAGTATATGACACTTCAGTAACAGGAGCAACAGCTCCAGACTGGATATTTTCAACCTGTGCCCTGTGAGATGTTGGAGATTGATGGAGTATTTTCAAGAGGTCTGGAAAAGTTCATTAAATGACATCATCATCTGCAGACATCAATTGCACTGTCAGTGCATCCATACCTTCTGTGGAAAACCCTGAGTCTCAACCTTGAGAGATGCAGTGGCAAGCCTAGCTGATCTTCTTTCTCAGGAACTTCTCCAAAACTGAATGGATGTCTATTCATACCACAATCTTTTGGCTTTATACATGTGGGAGATGGCCTCAGTCTAGGGTGAATACAGCATAGACAAGACCCTGCAATGCTTGGGTAATAAACTGTATTATTTGAAAAGAAGGTTGCTTGCTGTGGAATCACATTAAAACATCCCTGCGTAACTAGTAAATGGAATTGTGTTTCCCCAAGTCAGTCTGATTTACATGATCCTAAATACAATTTTTCTTCTGAATATGAGAAAGCTTCTCAGTATAAAGAAGCTGGGGAAAGAGGAGTGTGCCCTCATTGTGCTTGCTCTTCCTCTCTCAAGTACATCAAGTGCTTTTACATCCAGGTGAGATGCCTTTGTCTCATCCTGCTTAATACCCAGGTAGACCATGTTCTGGTCTGGAAGCCTCAGCAGTCTAGAGAACACATTTAACTGAGAAGAAATTTCAATAGTTTACAGCAAAATGTTGTCACAATTAAGGCAAACACTGCCTGCCACAGAATCTCAGTTTTCTAAACCAGGGTTATCCTGTGTTTCATCTGGTTTTCTGTAAAAATGTTCTCACTGTGAGACCACTCACATTTATTTAAGACAAACATATCTGCATTTTTTCTATAACATCATGAGAAGAAATGTATACAATATAGATGCACTGATTTAATTTCTCTGATAACATTGGTGGGGTTTTTTTAAGGAAAGACAGAAAGAAACAGGATGATAATTTAAATTACATGAACTTTCACATGAACATTTTTCTAAAACACATTAAAAATAAATGTTGTTGTCTAATTTTCATTTAGATGGCTAATTCTTTAGATCTTGTGCAATAGTATCAATAATGTATTTAGTTTCTTGGATAAGATAATGTTCTGTAAAATTAAAAATTCAGAATAGTATATTTGAGAATTGAGATTTTACAGCAGGCTTTTTGGCAGAAAGGGACTAGGGTTTTTTGTAATAGCTCAACAATATAATCTTCATAAAGTTAAGGGATTTCATAAGTGTTCATTTGCTTGAGCAATTTCTAATACACTAGAACTTTATCTACATGGTGAAAGCAGATGTGAAAATGATAGTCTATAATATATTCAAAAATGGCAAACCCTATTCAGTCTCCAAAAGTTGTTGTACACACAAAGCATAAGAAGTACAAAGCAAGGAACCATTTCCTTAGGAACTGATGGTGTTTCATTTTGCCTTATCTTCACCTGCCAGAGAGAGAGCTAGAAGCTGTCCACTGGTGAGACAATTAAAAGCTTTTGGCATGAAAGCAGTTTAGACAAGCTTTCATCAGAAGCCTGGTAGTGCCAGGGGAGAGTGAAAGGGAGATGAGAGGTGACAAATTATGCTCAGTCCTGTCTTAGTGCAAAATTTTCCATGTTTATGTTTCTGTGATACACATACCAATCTGTGAAATAGCTCAGAAAATATCATTGGAAACAAGAGAGCAATTGTTATTTTTCTTACCTACCACATCATCTGGCAGGCAGGGGATAAAGAGAAAAATTAACTGGGAAAGGACGATTTTAAAATCATTCCTCCATGTTATTCTTCCTCCCTTTGGGAACTCTCCAATTTGAAATCTTGTTCAAGATTTGGTGTTGATGTTTCCCCTGATTTGATGAGATTATCAAGGCACACCTGGATACATAACAGAGATTGTTCTCCAGTCTTCTGTTTTCATAAAACCCAAAGGAATTCACAGCTAAGTTCAACAGCAGCTGGATCTGCTGCCATGTTTTTTTGTTTCTCTGCTGAATTTAAGTACTATGTTCTTCTTTCCCTTTTCTTCCTAGCACGCTGGCTCACTTGTTGTCTTACCCTTGTTTCACTTCCCACATCTGAATTTCAGATTCAATCAGTCTGAACTGACTCCTTGCTTCATGCAGAGCTGGGCTGGCCTCAGTGGCACTTGGCTATGTCTAGCAGATGATCCATAATTTTGATCAGCTGCTGCCTGGAGCAGGAACGGTTCCCTTGGTTATTGCTGTGCTCTCTCTTGTGGCAGGAATTCTCTCTAAGCCAGGCTCATGTGCTGTGCACACTGCTGGAGCCACTTCCCCAGGCAAGCAGCAGATGACAGAGACACAAGCACTCAGTGCTGGCCACACCTGGCAGCAGGGCAGCCCAGGAGCACACCCTGGGGTGAGGAGTGGCAGTCAAAGCCAGAGCAGCTCCTCGACAGGCTTCATCTGCAGGCACACACTGAATTCTGCAGAGACCCATCACACTGATCCTGGCTGCTGCCCAGACTAAGCAGCCACCAAAAGCTTGATGGGTTTCGGCTGCTCTTGAGCACATGGGTCTGCTGAAGTGGTCAGAAAATGCTTGGGTGACCAAGAAGTCTTCTGGAAATGTGTATGTAGAAAAGAATGTTAAATATTTCAGATATGAGTTTTATCTAGCTCCAGCAAACAGTCAGTTTGGGAATACTCTTTTTGCTTACTTTTCTTGTTTCAGTTTTTATTCCCAAGAGCAACCAGAAGCAGTTAAAGCAGGAATTATTTTCAAATGTGAATCACCACTCACCATATGGTTTGAAGTTGGAAATAAGCTTTTAACCATATAACCATGCAAAAACAGTATTCAGAAAATTCGAGGTTTTTTTTCTTGGATAGAATATAACTCTTAGCTCAAACTAGAGATTACAGAACAACAACACACAAACACATATGCAAAACACTGACTTTTTCTAGTCCTACATTTAATATTCTGTTCCTGAAAACTTGAATTCTTTGGGAAATAGTCTTCAAGAACATTAGTATACACTCTTCAATCACACATTTAATTCAGTTAAAAGAAATTTGAGGGTTTTTTCATTAGTCTTGCTGAATGTCTTAAGATTAAAGAAATTTATGATCTTGTAAAGGAAGGAAAATGTTTCCACAGTTCAATTTCTACATTACAATTTACAATTCTGCAAGCATGCAGAATATATATTTGGAAAGCACTGTCTATTTTATCACTTTTTTTATCCCCAGCACACTTTAGCCATGCTCCAGATGAATATGGACCAGGTGGTGAGTACAGGGC
This sequence comes from Pseudopodoces humilis, assembly GCF_049639895.1. Classification (NCBI taxonomy): domain Eukaryota; kingdom Metazoa; phylum Chordata; class Aves; order Passeriformes; family Paridae; genus Pseudopodoces; species Pseudopodoces humilis. The sequence continues at coordinate 37,654,536 of NC_142200.1, read as the reverse complement.
TACCTCTATTACCTGTGATCTGTGCCCCCTGTGGACACTGCTGTGAAGACCACACCAAAGCTCCAGCTCCCTACAGAGCCTGTGCAGCTGTTCCATGCCCTGCTAGGAGGGAATGGGATGAATATTTGTAAGTGAACTGCTAGTAGACATCATATAAGAAAATGTGGAATGTGTAGCAGAAAATTTTACTCAGCCCATCCAGAAAAAAGCTGGCAAGAGCTCTGGTGTCACCATATCCCATGCTCTGGGGCTTGTCTGGCCTGTGGCATGAGGATCTCTGGGAGTAAATGATGGAGTAATTGATCAAACTTCTGTGACTGGATTTAAATTATCTCAGTGATCCTGTAATGCTACTTAATACTAACTAAAGACAGTATCAGTAAAGATTAAAATGATGTTGTTAAAAGAAAACACCAAGAGATTGAAAAGACACTCAAGCAAATTTGCTTAAGCATTTGAACAAATATTGAGGAAATTCAATACAATGTGGTTTTTTTTAGGTCTCAAAATGAGAGGCAAATCTTGCAGACCTGCAGATCCATTGAGTTTATAGTCATGGAATAAATTGTGTTTAGTCTATTTGGAAAAATAAGATGTTTTTAAAAAGAATCATGTAGACCAGATAATCTAATAATTCAGTGCTTACTGATATAATTCTCTGAATTAGTTTCTTAAATTTTTTTTTTTTTTTGCTAGAACATACTTCAGTCCTTAGATTAAATAGCCAGGATAATCAGAATTACAGTCCTCTGAAACAAAATCCATGTGGAGTTTTCTATTAAAAGGAAAACAAGTTATAAAAATTACAGTCTGATCTATCCCAGTCTTAAAAGTCTTCAACTACTGGCAATAGAAAGCATACCAAAAGAAAACAGATACACCACTGTTATGTGAAGGGCTATATGTTTTGGTAAGGCAACATGTTTTACTGTACCTCCTTTTATGCCAGCACCTGTTTGACAGCTTTTCCAGCTGGCAATGTTCACTTTTCATATTAGGAGCTATTAATCAGAGTTATAAAATTATCTAATGATTTGGGATGGGACATTAAAAGTGGTCTGGTTCCAGCCTCTCTGCCACAGGCAGGGACATCTTTAATTAGACCAGGTTTCTTAGAGCTCCATTCTGTCTGACCTTAGACACTTTCCAGGGATGGGGCATCCAAAGCTTCTCAGGGCAACCTAAGCTGATATTAACAGCTCATGGCTTAGTGAGCAGTTATGCTTTAGTGTCCTGTGCCTACTTAAATCAGTGACAAGTGAAGAAATTTCATAACTTTTTATTCAATATTCTCATGTTGAAGAAGTCAAGTGAGAAAGAAGAGAGGAAAGAAAGCAGAATAAATGTTCTTCTGAGAGTTCAGTTTTGCCTGGGCTGTTGATGCTGTTTTCCTATGCTCTGCAACACTAATACATTGATTTGGGCTAGTTTTCATGCACAGTTTTAGTATGTTTCAGTACTGAAGTTTCTCTCCATGAGAAAATCCAAGGAGGAAAGTCTTCATTAACCTCACTGATCATTCTCTTTCATTGCAAGCAGGATGAATTCATCTTTTTCTGAAAATTACTTGCCTGCCCAGCATTTAGTTAGAGTCAGAACTACCAGCCTTAGCCAGCCCAGCACAGCATGTTCCTGAAGTCAGACTGCACGAGGTCTCCATGAGTAGTTGGGTATATCCAACACACACCAGTCTCTTTTTTCCATCTGTAACTGATGCTTATTCGTACTCTGGCTGTTTGTCTAGGACTGGGACATTATGGCAGCTGTGAGTAGCAATTACCCAGAAAACAGAGCCATTTCATGGAGTTTTAGAAGGGGCCTTGCAGCTAACGGGGTTAACTATTACTGAATTTTTACTTCAGGTTTTGGGGCTTGGTTTTTTTTCTTCACTTTTCTTCTGGAAGAAACAAACCTTGATTTTAAAGACTCTTCAGTAATATTAAATACTGCCCATCTATCTATTTGGGTTTCACACAGTGCTCTCTGCTGTTGTAATAATCCTATCTCATCACGGCATCCAATTTCTCTTCCTCCCGTATAATTATATCATCTTTCTCAATAGTATTGCATATATTTTTATAAGCCCTGAAGGCAGTGTTAAAAACAGTCTAAACTTGACTAGGAGGAGACAGAAATGCTAAATAATATTTTGTATTGGCAGGAAAGAAGCTGTAGAGAATAAAAAATAGTGCAGAGATACAAATGTGGTCTATAGGGAGAACTTTTTATCAGCATGTGGGGGAAGTATCATAAAGAAAAAAAAATCCTAAAACTTCAATACATTTTGAGCATTACAGCACTATGAAATTTAACTTTTCCAGAAGCTTTTTATAAGACAGATAAATCTAATTCTGCAAACCTCTGGCTGATTCCCAGATCAGCACATGGGAACAGATGTCAAGATAATCTCATGCATCTTTGCCTTGCATTGCATCTCACTGAGGTGGAAGACCTCACTGTAGTGTGCCCCAGCATACCAGGAGGCCAGTGTTGTAGCAGAATTACAGTGATGCAGAAACCATACTCTCTCTGCACCTGAAAGGGCTAAACACCTACAAAAACATGCTCAGGGTTGGAGACTTTTAGATTAAATCACACTGCAGAGTGTTTCTCTCTCTGGGCATGAGAGCAGCAAGAACATTATGATGTCCTCTTAGATAAGAAGTGCTTTTTCTTTTTTAAGTGGCTTTGTGTATTAGCTGGTCCTTTCAAGGACAGGATTTTTAGTAGGATTTTAAGTATCTGTCTAACACAAACAACTTGCCTGGCATGAGACCTGGATTACACAATCATGCTGCACAGCACTTCCTTGCAGCTTTTCAAAGGAAAATTTTTGAACCACTGTGGTAGCAGATGCTGTAACGAAGGCTTAAAGGGAATTATCTGCTCTCAAGCCAAGGATGAAAGAATGAAAAAACAGGCAGTGTTCAAAAATAAAAGGAGTAGGTGGTTAAAAATGATGAAACATGATTTAAATGGTTTAAATGGTTAAACAACTCTTCTGACCACTGGTCAAAGAATGAAAAGCTGAATCTCATGCCATGAGAAATAATATTAACCTTTATAGTGTACCACTTTCTATTCTCTGGGCATTTGAAAGGAATTTATACTTCATATTTCACATTGTCTACTTTATGCCAATAAATGCCTTTATGTTATTAGCACCATTTAAAGCAGCCTTAGTGGAAATTCAGCTGTTTCTCTGTTTCCCAGGTAGCATGTTTTGGGAGGAGCAGGAAAAAGAAAGGGGACAAACATAGTTATAAAAGAGAAAAAAGTAATGCTAAAGCCACAGTCTTTTCATTCGGACTTACTAGTCATCCTAAAGTGTGTCCAAAGGTTAGATTAAATAATCTCTTTCACCTAACAGAAAGATTGTTATAAACCCCCACAAGGTAAGCTTAGAGAGCTACAACAGTAGCATTTTTGCCATATTAAGAAAAATCAAATAGTCTATTTCTGTGGCTGTGTGCTGCTGGAACCAAATTCATGTCTGAAAAGTCAAGGAATGATAGAAAAATAGACTTATAGCAGTGTGGGTAATGGACATTCCTTAAACTTTTCAATGCTTGACGTATTTTACTGGGCGGCATCACTTTTTAAGAATTCAGGATTCAAAATTAGAGACAGCTAAGATGTAAAGTGTCACTTAAAACCAGCCTCCTATCTCGACTCCTGTTTTAACATAGTAATCTTACGTATTCAAATCATCTACATCTGTGATGACTATGACTTTATAAATACTTACACACAGAAAATCTGAAGATCCTTACTTGTCCAATGATCTATGATGACTCACTGTAAAACCTTTATCCAAAACAAAACCAAAACCTAAACAAACAAACAGCAACAAATAAAATACAAAAAAAAGTTTGACCCATCACTATGTATGGGAGCACATACTTTTATCCATCTCCATTTGCTTGAGTCATTCTTGTGTGTTTGAAATTTCAAGCTATTAAAATCTCACGAACAGATGCTCATAATACAGGGAGCAAACTTTGTCTAGGAGGAGTTTAGAAAACTGTTCTCCTGAATTATATCAATTTATACCTTTATTTTGGGAGAACTCTAACCTGATTCATTGGAGTATCTTGAATGATGAGTCATCAGAACACAATGGCAGAAGAATTATGTTTCAAAGAAAGCACAAATGTTAAGCTCTGACAATTTTAAAGAAATAATAGTATGGTAAGAATGATATGTGTTATATGTGCAGGTATTTACTTTCCTGAAGTCTCATTTAGGATCAGGTTTTGCTGTTTCCTGCACTGAATATCAGCACAATTAATGAGACTGCTTGCAGAGCTGCTTTCTATCAGTCTCTCCAAATCAGTGTTATTAAAACATATTTCCCCATAGGCCATGATCAGTGATATCCTTAATTATTTCATGGTGTTTGGAGATACCATTGTGAGAAAATCCCAAATATTGCATTAGTTAATACTAATTCAAGTGGGAGTTAATTTCTTCCTATTGCCCTAATTTCTTTTCCGTGACCATCGTGACCATGACTTTCTCAGGTGGAAAACATGGAGGTAGAGAGGTAATAAGCTCCTAAGCATGCGAGCTAGGGAGAGGAGCAAAGAGAAAAGAAACAGAACAATTTTGTGTTGAATAAGGTTTGCTCTTGAGGTTAATTTTGAACCTTTGAATCCCGTGGAATTGGAAGATCACATTCTCCGTTACGCAGGATGTAGAACTTACCCCAGCTTTTAAGTGCATGCCCACTGCCAGTAGGGTCAGAAGTACATATTTCTCCCACCCTCTTGCATTCTGGCCATAAACTTGGTCAGAGTTTCATAATCTCTCAAGATGCACCTTTTGAAAGAAGAAAACATGAAATCAGAGTACGCTGTTTCCCCAAATGCATTGGTCAAGTTGCAATAACATGGGGGGCTTTGGTGGCTGGAGTTTGGTTAGAAGGGAAATTAGGTGTACCAAACCAAAAGGAGGTCCCCCCCATACTTCTTTTCTGCTATTTTTTCCTCATGGAAAGAGAAAAAATGTCAAAGTATGGATGGGAGACTGAGGTTGCTAGGGTTAGGACTGACAGATGAGGTGAAGGCAAAGCCTGAGCTACATTTACAGGTTGTTTCCAAAAAAGCAGACTCATTACTAAGGTAGGAGCTAAGATCCTAGACCCGGGGAAGCCTAGGCTGGTCGAGGAGATGTTACAGTGGCTGCAATGTGCACAGCAGTATCCCAGTGTCCTGGCTCAGCAGTGGGTGTCTGCAGAAACAGGATAAGCTTCTTGTGATATTCCCCTACAATGCTGCCTCCTCCCAGACCCTGGTGATTTGTACATCTGTGTAAAAAAGCGTGGCACACACCTCAGAGCAAGACATTTAACCACACACTCCTGTGACTGGTTTTGTAGCTTGCTCTGAGCTCACAGCAGATACAGCTGCACAACAAACTGCCTGGAAGTGAAATGGTCTGAAGCTGCTGCTGATATTCCCTGCCACAATCTGAAGCCCAGAATGAACAAATTTTCAGTGTGTGAAAGGAGAACAGGAGAAGACAAAGGATGTCACTCTCCAAATAATTGTCCCTGGAATTTGTTAGATGAAATGCTCATCTCACCCTAGGAAGCAATATATGATTTGTTCTCCAGAAAAGTGTGAAATCCAGAAAGAAAACACCTTCAAATGCCCATGTCTGGTCAGTGGGTTAATCACAAACAAGGGACAGAATTCAAAAGTCTTGCTTTCCCAGTACCAGTGAGTGGCCCATACTGTGATCTATCCCTGCTGCTTCAAAGGAGAGCAAGTGAATAAAACTCAAGAGCTTTGTTATTCCTCAGGAGTGCAAAAAAACCCTCCTAGGCTTGTAGCTGAGCAGCAGAGCACTGAAGCATGGAATTAATTATGTACAGTAATTATTTGTTTTGACAAAGCAACAAAGACCTGATAGCAAAGGCTTTATTCAGTCAGTTGAACTATTCAAAAGGTGTTAGTGCATTCACCAAGCTCTATCTTGACACAAAAAATATTTCCTACTATTTGTCCTGGTTTAGGGCAAATTTGGGAGGAAACTTCCAAAAGGGTCCCTCTAGAAAGCAGATTCAAACAGCATCTACCCCAACTGGCTCAGAAAAATATTTCTTTGGAGAAAAGTGGAAAAAAGGTTTATTTAAAAAGTAAAATGTTCACAAACATAAAAAAAAATTAATAATATTAAACAATAAAACCTCTTGCTGTTCTGAAGAGATGGCAAATTCAGAAAATCCTTGCTGTGGGGTGTAGCTGGGCTCTCTCAGTCTCTCATCAGTCCCTCCAGTGCTGGAAAATGTCTCATCACAGGCCCCAGTGGGCCACAGATGAGAGCTCCTGGTGTTTGTCTGGGTTTTCAGTCCAGAGCAGGGCTGACCAGTTCCAAGAAAAAGAAAAACCACAGTCCATGGAACTTCTCTGCCTCAGCTAGCTAAAAAAAACTAACTAACTAAAAGCAAAGGAGATCTCTCTCCTGCTGTCGGTGCTGCAGATAGCACAGTCTGGGAAGGGATGCGGAGGAGTGAGGGCAGCTTCTGAAAACAAACTCTGCACTTGTTTTCCCCCTTTGCTCTCAGAACCTGTCTTAAAGGTGCAGAACTTAACATCCAGCACAAATAGAACAGATGACTGGGGATATAAGCATCATAAAGTCACCCTAGGACACTATTACCCCAATTAAAAACATGTTCCAGTGCCTTCACTACTGGGCTAATTTGAACTTCCTGATACCAGCCTAATTTCACTCATGCTTGTCACACATTCAGATGCTGCTTCAGAAAAACTGTCCTTTAATTGAAATACAATACTTTTTCCCTGGAATGTGTTTAGAGAGCTGACTCTTCATTCTAGATTACTAAATTGGCTTTGCAGATGGCGGATGTCTTCACAGCCAAGCATCCTACCAACCCTTTGTGTTTTGAATTGATGTTTTCTGAACACAGATGTCCCTCACAACCTGCTTTCTGTGCCAAAGCAACAGAAATCCAGACAGTTTATTTGATTCCCTGTTTCTTTTCAGTCCTACTTTCACCTGTGGGGAGTGTTTCCATAGCAAAACAGGAGTGATTGATGCCCTTTTTAAATAAAAGTTGCTAGGCAAGGGAAAAATGCACTGCACACATGAAAAAGACTATTTACAACACCTTGTAGTGACAGGACAAGGAGGAATGGCCTCAAACTGATAGAAGTTTAGATATCAGGGAGAAATTCTTCACTGTGAGTATGGTCAGCCAGTAGATCAGGTTGCCAAGAGAAGTTGTGGATGCCCTATTCCTGGAAGTGTTCAAGGCTAGGTTGGATGGAGCTTTGAGTAATGTGGTCTAGTGGAAGGTTCCCCTGTCCTTGGAAGGGGGGTTATAAGTAGATAATCTTTAAGGTCTCTTCCAAACCAAGCCATTCTGTGGTTCTGTGATACTGTACAAATTAGCCTGCTATATTTCCAGGACTTACACTGAGCATAGGAAGAACTGGGGCTTTCTGCTGGTCTTTTCCATAAGCATGAAATAATTCTCTCTTTGTTTTTGTTGGCTTTTTTTTAGAAAATGTGCACAAAAGGTGAGTAACTAAAAGTACTCATGTTGATGTTGCTCATATTTCAGAAGAAATAAATAAATTCTTAAAAAATAATTTAATTGAAAGCAAAATACTGGAAAGGTGAGGCCTTGATTACATCAGTGTAAATCCATTCCAGCTGTAACAGTGACTGTGGAGTTTATTGAAGGCTTGTGTTCTGCTGACCCTGTATTTTACAGTGCATCCTTCTGTCATCTTTCTCCTGACATATTCTACCTTTCCATCTCTCACATTCTGGTCTCTCCCTTTGTCCCAATGTGCCTTTCCCTATCCTTTCCTGACAGCAGCTTCCTAGAAAGCTAAGGGATTTTAGCTGAAAGCCTGTAGCACAGTTCCCCGAGAATAGAAGGTTACTCTTACATATGTCCAAGGAAGAAGGGTCTATAATATCCTGAAGGTAATTAATCCCAGATTTTTTCTGTCATAGCTCCGTGGTGTCACCCTCAGACTTCTTTTTTTTCTGAAATTCAGAAAATTTATTTCTGTCAATTGTCAAGAATTTTGAGGGCCAATACTGTTAAACAGTGTGCAACACCTTTACACAGTGCATACAGTCAAGGAGAGTCAGACAAGTATATTTCAGCATGTGATCACTAGGCCCAGTGAACTCCTTTGTTGTAGAACCACTTTCACAGAAGCATCTGCTGTCAAGCAGATCACCCTCCATTCATTTTCTAACTGGAATAAACGTAAATTGGCCCATGTTGTCAGAAAAAAAAACATCAACCTGCTCCTGCAAGATTTCACAGACCTGTGTTTGCTTATTATCCACTGTTTTAATTCCCTCTTGATGTCAAAATATTGGAAATCAATTATTACCACCAGGTCCTATCCTTCAGTAGTACATTAATGTTCATGAGGACATTCTCATAGACACAACTGTTTTTTCCCATTTTTTTTTCACCTTTTGATTTTCTAGGAGCCACTCATGTCATGTGCTCAGCTGCATGCCCTGGCATGAAATTTTCACTTAAGTTTCCAAAAGAATAATGTAAGATCCTCCTATAAACCCATTGACACATCATAGTGTGTAAATAATTTTATGTTTTGTGTAGCGATAAAGAAGGAATTGCTTGGAATTGGTTTCATTTAGCCATGGTGATCAGTCAGCCAGTATCTGTAATGTCACAATGCAAACGCCTAAGTGGAACAGAAATGGCCATTCTGATCAAAGTATGAATACCCAGATTTAGTATTTTCACCATTAAAAGTAACACATGTTTAACAATTTCCCAGAAAAGCAAAACATTTTTGTAAGAGGCTTTTCCTGGAACTTAGTAGTAGCTTAGCAGTACTCTAATGAAGAAGTACTCTAATGCCTTAGCAGAGACACCAAATGCATGAGTGGTGTTCTCTCCCCTGAAATGAGAAAGTAAAGTAATGCAAAAAAGGCCTGAGGGATGAATTGTTCTCCTATAAGAATTTTAATCTTAACATGAACATTTTGTGATGCGTGTATTAAAAGGCACATAAGGAAACTTTACTTCTTCATAATAAGTGAATTTGTGGCATATTTACCAGTGAATAAACTTCTGATCACAGCAGGTAAAGAGCAAAGTGGCAAGCATCATAACTGGATGCTTTTAATTTGAATCCTGTTCTCATATGATTTCTGATCATACAACCACATCTGTTATAAAGTAGCACTCAAGAACATGGGAATTATTTGGGAGTCAAAATCTTGGCTCAGGTAAACATGGGACTTGCAAGTAAATGCTTTTCTGGATAATTCAAAATTTCTCACCATGTAAAGATCTTCTCCATCTAGTCAATATATTAGTAAATGCATTATGTATTTCTTTATTTATCCTGGTAAATACATGAATCCATTTATTCTATGTTTAAAATCTCCTGTATGTAGTGAATTTGTGTAGCTGTGACCCTAAAAGCAATTTCACAGAGCTCCACTCTGTCTTTGTACTTGGCACAGTGGTTTTATCCAGAATCTCCAAAAGTTCAGAGAAAGATGTATAGGAAGCACCATCAGGCTGGTGGTTATCTTTCAGCTGCAGTCAGAATTGAACTAATTTCTGCTGTGGCTATAAATATCCCTGAAAAGTTTATTTTCACTGGAGTATTAATTGTCTGTAAATGTACAAGGGTTATACACTTGGATTGTTTGCTCCAGTGGGAATACAACAGTTTAATGGGAATATAACTGGCAAATTTAATTTTTCTATTACATTCAAATATTTTTTTCCTCACACTTATTTCATCTAACTTCTTTGTCAGCTCAAACTCTTTGCTTTAACTAAATCTCCAATGAAAATGGACTCTGCAGTGGTTCTTTAAACTGGCTCCTTACCTGAGCTAAACATTTGGCAGCAAATGCAAAAAAAAAATAAAATATATTAATATATAAATTCTTCCCATCACCTCTTTACATCGAAATCCTGTCTGCTGATGAACAGAGGTTCCTTCAGGCAGACACAGCCGTGGCAGGGACAATGGTTTCTGCTCCCATCAGAAGCTGGGGAGCACAGTCCCAGCGTTCTCCCACACTTCTGACAATAGGACAGTGGCTTTCTAGTGTCAGTAAGTCAGGTTCATACACACCCTGGTGTACCACACATCACTTGCCAGCTTTTCATCCCTGCAGTCGAAAAGCTTCCTTGGAAAATTGTTTTTTGTAATTAAATTGTGGCTTACACTCCATTTTATTTTTGTGTGCCTACAGAAATATTGCTGCAATTGAATTTTCATGCCTTACTGTGCGTGCCTAAATAGACTTAACCCAGTGAAAGTACACCAAATTAAAAAACTGTAAAGTAATTGAAAAGTCAAATACAGCAATTACTTCAGATGTAGAAATTGCAGCATTGAGTAGATGACCTTGTAAGTTACAGCTGTGTACAGCTCTGTGTGGTTGGGACCATGAGCTCAAGAGAGCTTGTAGCACAGACAATGAATTTTTTTTCAAACTGCAGGAGAAAATCTCTGCAAGACACTTGTGACTTTTTATTTACTGGCAGCTTTTATTTAAATTTGTAAAGAGGAAAGGTGAATATTTACTTAACCCATATGAAACCAGATATAAATTACTATCCAGGGAAGCTTCTCCACTGCCTTTCTCAAATTTAGCAAATAGAAAATGATTCTCCATTTGGGCTTTTGTTCTAAAAATATCTTTCCCCAAATTACAACCAACTCATCTGTATGTTTGTTTTTGAAATACTTTATTTTCCACATTTTCAAACCCCTGTTATTATTTAAAGCATTGAAAATGTCTTTAATTAGTGAGCATATCACATATAACTCAGTTCAATTTTCAAATTTCAGAGTTGGTGTCTGCAATCTCAGCTCTTAGAGGGCTTTCTGAGGTCTCTTGATTTAATTTATTCAAATTAATGGAACCTCTGAAATACTGAGAAATTGACAGAGGTGTGGAATAGAAAAGCAAGGGCAACACAGTAAGGAAAATATTGAATATATATATATGTGTTTTAATCCTAGATACTGGCCAATTAGTTTGTGCTGCTCAAGTATCAAATTATGTAGCTGAAAAATCTTAGAAAACTCCCCATGTTTTAATCTTTCATTCTCCAAAAATAAATTTAAGCGAATTTTTGTAGCAACACTTTAATCTCAAGGGATAGCTTCCTTTGAAAAATGGAAACTATTTAGCAGACAAACACAGCTTGCCACTACTGGGACTTACTAAGTTCAGATTAATCAAATTTCTGTGCAGGAAAGACAGTGCTGGTATCATGTTCTTTTAAGCTGATAGATTTTGGAATGCACTTTTCAGAAATGCAAAGATTATCTTGCTTTTTCTTTAATTTTTCAGATTACTATATTAATAAAAATAAAAGTCTTGATCAACCCTTCCATATTCATGACTCATATCTTGATAGCATTTGAAAGTAAAATTTCAGTTTCTATTTTTATTTTAAAGTTCTTTCCCCATTAACTCATTAGAAAATATTTAATTTCTGCCTGATGAAAACACACTTGAAGGTCGAAGCACAAATAAGCCCAGTCAGGGTTGAAATCCCTCCATCACTCTCTCATCGGTCCTGACAGCATTAAGCAAGGGACAAAAGGCAAATGTTAATAATGGAGTGTCAGCCTGGATATTTGGCACTAATGTTGGATGTCCTTGCTCCTCTGTGTACTTTTATCAGTGCCCTTATGTTCCTTTAAAACATTCTCTAAGGAGAAAAACCTGTGAGAGGAAAACAGCACCGTGTCAGCAAACAGCGTAATTATTTTGAGTTCATTATGCGGATTCTGAGGATCTCTTCAGATGTTGAATCAAGCTCCAAAGTTGCCTTCATTTGCCCTTGATGAACTCTTTGCTAACTTTGGACTGCTCCTTAAGGGAGATGACACAAAAAAGGACATGACCAAAGGAAACAGTCTGGGAAATTTATGGCCTATATGTTTTCCTAGAAACTATCAGAGATACTGCATCACTGGATGCCTTCATAGGAAAGGCCTTACCAATTTTCCTGCAAGTTAGAAGAGCTGCTCCAACAGCATTCAGTGCACTGCCACTGATGGCTTACTTTCATTTGTTGTTTGAAATGTCACCATCAAGTTAGCAAAAAATAAAATATGACTAACAAGCAGCAGTGGGGATGAGTTAGTCACAGCATTAGCAGCCTGCTCATGTCACTAACCTGGTCATGTCTCTTAACAGCTCACCCCAACTGTGGTTGTCATCAGATCTCAGGTTCTGGCTACCAGAGATATCCCAGGAGTGCCAAGATCAGAGAGAAGGTTGTTTTCCTCTGAGCCACTCCTTCAGGTCATCTCCTTCCCTCATCTATGATGAACTAGTTGTTTCTGCCCAATCTCACTTCTACATCTTCCTCACTCCAGATGAAATCCATTGGCCAGAGAGGGTGGGAAGCTGAGCTGGTACGCTTTGCTGCTTGGTGGGATCCTCCAAGGAAATGGTCTGGCCTGGATTAGGCCTTCAGAGGCTTTGGCACCTGGGATAGGGACTGAGATGACACTGTCCATATTTCTCTATTCACTGCCAAACTAGGAGTCAAGTAAGTTAGTCTCTTTTGAGCCTGTTAGGAATGGTCCAAGAGAAGGGATGGTATTGAATGAGGGTATCCAGACGTTCTCAGAATTCCCTCCATCCTACAAAACATTCATGTTACAATATAAGCAGCCTCAGCCAAAAATGTTTTATGCAAAGAGAAATTGTACTCGTGGAATGGTAGAGCTAATGGAGACAAACTTAAGTTTTAAAGCCTGGCATAGACCTGTATCATTGTCCTACCTTGGAATATGGTAGAGATTTAGGGTTTTTTGCTGCTACTGCCACTGCAACTTTGATGAGCTGGGCACAGTTTTTATTTGTTGGTCTGTTTGTTTCTTTATGCCTACCATAGCAGATTACTTTTATTTATTATTCCTAATGTACTTCTTCAATCTGTCTTCATAAGGTTAATAGAAATAAATTGACCTGTGAATAACACACAACAGAAGGAAGGAAAAACATTTTCCTTAAAATTCAAAACACAGCAGTTTGTTTCTTAACCTGCAGCAGACTTTTGAAGTGTGAAATGATCAGTGCAGTCTATAGTACGTTACAGTCTAATATGACTCCTCACCTCTGACGATCTAATATGACAATTCACCTCTGTGAGGTGAAACCGACTCGTGGGAGAAGAAGGAGTGCACAGTTGTGGAACAAACCTACCCAGTCTGGATGCAAATGGGCCAAAGATAAACACAGGCATGGACTCTGCTTCAAACAAGGGTCAGAACAGCCCAGTCCATGCTGGGTCCCTCCCCTGACATGTTGGTTATCTCAGGAAATTGTCTCTGGGAGTCCCTGGGATGCAGCTGTGGGGCTCTCCCACCACAGTGGCAGTTGTGTTTGTTGGGGGACACAGAAGGAGCTGTGGGAGCTCACACACACACAGGAGGGCTCACCATGGGTCTTAGCAAGCTTTGTCCTGTGAGAGCAGTGTCAGCCTGGGCAGCTGAGGTCCTGACGTGACCGCTGACCTCTGTGGGAGCCTTTTTATTTCAGTGTAGGAAAACTAAAGGAGAACTGAAAAATTAAGAATGAAAGCAGAAAAAAAGTCTGTCCTCACCCCTTATTATTGGAGATAAATCCTGATCACTGCTACGATTTTGGAGTCAGAAAGAGATGGATGGGACCATTACAGTTTTCAAAAGAACTTAACAGTTACTGCAGTTAAATGGCTGAGTGAGATGAATTTACTCAAAGATTTTGGTAATTTTTTGCATAGGTGTTTATTCTTCTGAACCAGTAATTTAAGTACTTCTGTTCAGCAATTTCTGCAAATAAAAGTGGGAAGTGGAATAAAATTGAACTGTCAGAACTTTTTATTTGGTTAATAATTTTAAACTCCCAAGATTAAGCCTCAAAATCTGTTCTCACTCTACTTGTGTTTTGTGATCTCAAACCTTTGCTCAGGAGGATAAATTTTTCTTGTTTCATCTTAAATATTCACACTACAGCGAACCAATTTTGACATCAAAGTCATATGTATTAACCACCTCAGGCTTCATTCTCCTCCATGCTGCAATCACAACTGTTTTAAGTTGTCCTGGCCTGGAGACAAAATTATTCAACATTTGATTGTGAAGCGTAATTCTAACTTTTAATGCTGTATATTTGTTTTTGCTTCAGCAGCACATTTGTGACAAGACATCCTTCTGACTGTTTTCCTTCTTGACCAGCAAAGCAGTTACAGGCATCACCAGTGGGTGTCCATACCACACATTGAATAGGACAGCCTAGTTCCTTACTTATGATTTTACTGTGATTTCTGTGCTTTAGATGTCTTTCTCATTCTATATGATAGCACTTTGTATTTAAAAATTATGGCTGTTAAGAATGCCTTAAAAAATTCAAGCACTTAGTTAATTTCAAAGTCCTAAAGTGATTTTAAAAATTTTAAAAATCAGAGGCTTTTCATTATGTGACTTCCTGGAAGTCCACTGAAATCATGGTAGATGACTAATGACTCCAACAACCTCCTGATAATGTAACCTCCTCATAGCTCCAGAACAAAATTGATGGCAAGCAGCAGTATTCTGAGAGGACCTTGTAAAACTTGCACTGATTACTGTGTGTCTATCAGCCTGTCAAAACTCAGGAACCAAGAAAGTTTATAAAACCACATCTGATTTAAAACAGAGGGGAAAAAAGGTGAAAACTCTGACAGAACTAGTTAGAGATAACACTGAGATATTTCTGAGTAAGAATAATTTATTTTTGCAGGCATGGGGGCTTTAAAGAACATAGTTTAGAGATTCACCATCACTTTGCTGCCATGGAAACACCAAGTGATCAGTGTTCAAATAAAGTCATCATCGAAACAATACTGTTTAGAAGATTGCATCTCAGAAAAATGTTGATTATGTATTCACTGTAAATATAAACAACTTGGGAGAGAGGTATATATTACATTTTTATTAGATACCGAATAGGTTTCTGTCTCAAAATCACGACTCCTGAAACTCAGAAGAGCAAAAAAATAGATCTTCTCTTTAGCTGGTTTATTTTATTCAGCAAGTTTATTCACCAGAAAGTACACTTTTGTATGGTCAGAAGTATTCATGAATTAAAAAAAATTAATTAAAGGATTAAAAAATTAAGAAATTCCCAAACAATGTTAAAAAAATATGCTACAAAGAAGGAGCAAAGTAATGTCAGAGAAGTTAGAACATCTCTTTTCTGACATAAACATTTTGAGATTTCATTTTAAGGGTTTAATTGCATAGGTCAGTATTTAAAAATAGTGTTTAAAAATAGATCTATGTGAGCTAAAAAAATTACAAATAAATATTTGATTTGGTCTTTTAAAATTGAGATATTCTCAAATTTTTGCAGAGATATCTCTGTGATTTTGATTTTAGATTAGTTAACCACTAGCTCTGTTTTCTGTAATTCTAATAACTAAGTTAAAATCTGATAATGTCACAATCACATATGCTTGGAAATGCAAACACTGGAAAGATTTTAAGTTTTCTATTTTACCTTACTACTTTGTACAGAAGTGATTTATTCATAATCTCAACAAAATTAATAAATTTTTTTTCAATAACTGATAGGTTTATTCTTTCTGAGGGTTATACTCATAGGTATTTTACTGATACAGAAGGTACAGACAGTATTTTAAAAAGTTCTGAAGTGTTTTAAAAATGCTTTCTTTCTGACTGTTCAGCACAGAGTTACACCAGAATTACTTTCTTGATTTCAGCTGCCATTAATGAATCGGCCAAATGAGTATTGGGTGGTACAACTATAACATAGTATGAGATAATAACCCCATTTGGACCATCACACATGATATTCAGCAAAATATCAAAAAATTGTCTAGAATATATTTCTAAATGACATGCCCTTTCACTACCCTGTTTATAATTCATAATTTCTGCATAGTAAATACAGATTGCCTCAAATGGACTTTATTACTATTTCTCATGTCAAGTAATACTATGTGTGACATTACTATAAATTAAACATGGAGTATGTGATGTTCAACTTAAAACATCACAAAAATAATTTACAAGTATAACTTACGTTAATTTAAAATATTAGAAATAGCTCTTCAAACAGGGTAATAATGTTTCTAGAGGTTTGTGTAGAAGAGATCATACACAGTAAAGCCTAACATTACCCAACATTGCATTAAAATAATAATTATAATGCAACTAGATAAAATAATAATAAACCCCATTTTTTTATAAGAAGTAGTTAAAAACAATTTTTGACTATTTGAAAAATTTCCATTAAGCATTTTTGATTTCTTTTGCCTCCAAAACAGCTTAGCAAAATTACTCTACAATATTTCTAGATGCATTTCTAGCCCAGAGTTATTCAGCTATCCACATATCTGGATATTAAAAAGACAAAGCCTAGTAAGCCTTCTCCCACTTGTTTGCTACTAGCAGCTAATACTTCTGACTTTCCCATCTGGAGAGCAGATACAAATGCTATTGCACTGTAAATCATCTCTGTGGGATTATAAGAAAATGGAGAAAAATTTATTCAGAAGAAAAAAAATATTTTTCAGAAGAAAATATCTAAACAGAACTCTTCATGACTTCCTTCTATTCACAGAGAAAATAAACACTCTTCACCTTCCAAGAGCTGCCAGCACAATGAGTTACTGGACTGCTCCTGAGTGAATACTGAAGAACACATTGTGAAGATTTTCATAGTTTGCAACTATGCCAATGAGTTTTTTGTCTTCTTTTTATTGTTTAGTTGAAACCACATCAAGTCTCAACGTACTGTGGTGGGTTGACCCTGGCTGGATGCCAGGTGCCCATCAAAGCAAATTTATCACTCCCTTCCACAGCTGAACAAAGGAGAAAAAAATAGCAAAAAGTGCATGGGTTGGAATAAGGATAGGTAGAGATCACTCAGTAATTACCATCATGGACAAAACAGACTTGACTTGGGGAAATTTAATTTATTACCTATCAATTCAGAGTAGGAAGAATGAGAATTGAAAAATAAATCATAAACTACCTTCTCCCTTCTTCTCAGGCTCAACTTCATCCCCCTTTTTCTCTCCCTCCTCTCCCCAGTGGCACAGGGGGTTGGGGAATGGGACCTGCAGCCAGTTCATTGCACATGGTCTCTGCGTCTCCTTCCTACTCAGGGGGAAGACTCCTCACAATCTTCTCCTGCTCCAGGACTTCTCCAACATGAGTCCTACCCATGGAGTGCAGCTCTTCTGTGACCTCTCCAGCTTGGTTCCCTTGCAGTGCAGTCCTTCAGGAACACACAAGGTGCAGCCCTTCAGGAACAGACTCCTTCGGGACGTTTTCCTTGCAGGATTCCTGCCAGCAAACCTGCTCCAGCATGGTTCCATGGTGCCACAGGTCCTGCCAGACCTGCCCCAGCACAGACTCTCTACAGGGCCACAGTGTCCTTCAGGCACACCCAGTTGTTCTGGGGTGGGGTCTCCTACAGGCTGCAGGTGGTTCTCTGCATCCTCCATGGGCTGCAGGGTGACAGAAGCCTCACCATGGTCCTCACCATGGGCTGGATTCCAGATTTCGTGAAGTGGTCAGTGCAAGCTTTGCAAGGGAAAGAAAGAAGGAAATCTGAAAATAAAATGGATGCAATTAACTGTGAGATGCCATTCTTCCCTTCATTGTTGTCAGTTAATCTCATAAAAGACTAAATCAGATCGAACCATATCTCTCCTTATTTGTACCATTTTATTTAATCATGAAGCAGGCAAATCAATGTTATTCCATTAATACTTTGTTTCCACAGAAGCAGACAAGAAAACTAAATTACTTACCTAATGATTTAAATTTAAAGCATGCAGAACAACTTGCATTGGACCTCAGTGTGGTAGTGTTCAGAAACAGCTTTCATTTTTGAAAATTAAATTTGTTTCTGAACAATCTAGACCATTTCATTGCAAGTAAAATTTTCTGAGCAGGTCTAAAATGTGCCTTATATTCACATCCCTAGATAAAAGGGCTTCTTAAGATGTCCTGAGAAATTAGATCTTCCCATAAAAGTTTAGATTTTTGTGTCATAACAGTACTTCATGCCACATTTTTGTTTATAATACATGTTTTTAGTGATATATTTCAAAATACAGTTCAACAAGAGAAACATAACTAAAAATTATATGCTTGTCCGATATCATTGGCTTCATAATTCACAGAAACTAATTTCATTAATACTACATGATCAACATCTTTTACAAAGCACTTAGAGGATGAAACATAAAGCTTTATGAATGAGGATTTTCTTTGCAATTCTTTTATCAGGTAAAGCAGCATTAGACCTTCACTGGGAGATTTCTCTTGAATTTTTAGCATTTCGTGAGCCATGTACAAAGTAGAGTGCATAACTTTATAAGGGTTGGTAATAATGACAGATTTTTATGCATGTCTTACAGTGGAATGTTGATCAGGTTTCTGCAGCCACGCAAAAAAATCTAACTACTTGAGAGAAGAAGTGTGGAAATTGAAAGGAAGTAGGATGAAAAAAAAAATCTCCAGAAAAAAACCCAGATATATTTTAGATATATCTAAAGATAATACTTTCTTGCATTAGAAAGTATTAGGAACTTGAGAGCATTCAGAAGGCCTTGCATAATTTCTCTCTTCCCAGTAAAGATTATTTATTTTGGGAACTACAGAGAGATACTAAAACAAGAGCATGATATTTTCTTTTTGAAGAACTTTTTTTTTCTGAATAACTATTTGTTGAACTTACTAGAGGAAATGTCATTATGTTTAACTCTTCATGTTAAAACATTTTAAAATTTTGAAGACAGTCTTAATGAAAATAGAGTTTCTGCTCAACCTTAGCACCAAAACAATTTCTGAGGAATATAGTGTGAAAACTGCAAGCAAAATAACTATTCCCCAAAGTCGTGGGAATTTTGAAGACAGCAGGACATAATTCTCAAAAAAATCTCATGGTCTTTTTTTTTACTCTGAAAAGGGGAAGAGATGAAAATGCCCTCCCTTCTTTGAGCAGCAATTAAAGGTTGGGGCAGGGTGCCTGGATTCTCTTTCTGAACAAAGGGCTGTTCAGGTCTGTGAATATAATACCTGGCATATGAAACTATTTATCTTTCAAACAATAAAAGGTATTAAAAGAAATAACTGTGTGGGCTGAAGGTAAAGAAAGTTTTCTGACTGACTTGTAACTTACTGATGAGGAGGCTGTCTTTGCACCTCCTGGAATCCCTCCTTCTCTCCACATCCTGACACATTGTCCTTACCTATAGAGGAATAGCTTCAGAGTGTGGACATTAAGTTATTTGGTGGTACCATGAATATGTTCATACTGCAAAGTGTACAAACATCACTTGCTTCACTAGTGGTGTTTACTGGGTCACACAAGGTGATCCCAGATGAGTGTCAGGGCCACAAAAACAGCAGTGTGGTGGAATGGAAAATAGAGAAAATGGGTGAGGTTTCAGCTATGATTTATGTAGATATATGTCATTACATCCATTACTCAATATCTGTCTTAACAGGGAACACTTTACATATTCCAGTATGTTACAATGTTTTACCTCTGGTTTTCCAAGGTTCTTGTTACTACTACAAACTAAATAAAGACAAGTTTTAAAACAGAATTCTGAGTGGAATGGAGTCCCCTGTCCTATAGAAGAGAAAATAAGAAAAAAAACAAATTTGAGATAAAATTATCCTGTAGTGAGACATTATGTTTTCTCATGCACAAGCCTGAAGTTAATGTTGTGTACTTATCTCCTAATAACCTCTATGGACCTGGGCTCGTATGTGGAAGCTGGAAGACAGAAGTAGTTCACATCTATGATTTCTCCTTCCCCTCTGGGATGGCTGTTCCTGTAGGAGGTTGTCTAAAGTAAACTGGCAATGGTTTTGGTTTGCTTTGCATCACTGACTATGAGCTGGACAGCCCTGGAGCTGACAGACCTGCTGTTGAGCCATGACTGTGTTAGGGTGGCAGCTCCTCCCTGGGAGGAGCTGGATGAGCAGGTTGAAAAAGCTGCTGTGTCACCTGGCCCAGTTTAATCCCCACTGCATCCCAGAAGATACAATAGCGTCACTCAGTACTGCCTTCTTAGCATGTCATGTTGACTTTAGCAAAACTTTTGTAGGCAAGAGCTCTATCATGTTCATCTGGAACAGGTGCACCCTGAAGCTTAAGGATGTTTGAAATAATGAATATTATCACTGACAGAGAGCAAAGAACAATTGAGAGCTGAAATAGTGTGCTGTCGGACAGGCAGCAACTAGCTGAAAATGGAACTTCTTTGCTTCGCTTCTCTTCATTTATTCTCACAATACAGATCATACATTTTTCATGAGAAGCAAGTGCCTATGCAGATAAATGTCTGACAAGAGTGCAACTGGGATGCAGGAACCCATCTTGAACATATATATGAGTAACCTTTGGAAACTACTAACTGTAAAACAATATTGCAATAATTTGGAAGTTATATATGGATTTTCTATTGCACCCTGCTTCTCTAAAATACACCAACTTCTTCACTCAAATGGAAAAACAGATTAAGAACAGAGCAAGACATTCCTCATTTAATATGATCCCTTGACCTATATGTTCAAAATTACAGCAAACTTCACTTCTTAGCATATTTTACTTGTACTGTAGTTGCATTTCATATTTCTACAACAGAAAATGAAGAGTAAATCAAATGGCTTTGAATGTCAAGGTTGAGCTGTAGTTTTATTCACTTCTGTTTGTCACATCAACCTTCTGCCCATTTATTTGAAAATGTATTCCCACATTCACATAGAAATCATTGCAGTTTGTGGCATACTACAGGGATTCAAATCACTTGGATTTGTGGATCAGATGCAAACATAGGTGACAGAAACTGTCAACCTTCATGCACAGAAAACAACAAAACCTGTTCTCAACTAAAATGATTTAATAAACCTAGCTTAACTTTAAAACAATGTTCATGAAAATTCCATCATATGGAATATCATGACAGTTGTTTCTCAAAAGGAAAGGATAAAGCTTGCTTTCAAAATACCCCCACAATTTTAAGAAAAATTGCCAGCTTCTGCTATGCCCCTCACTGTGAACACAGGCCCTTGACTGTGACTTAAAGTGCATAATTTTCCAGGTTTGAACACATGAAGTCCATTCCCAAGAGGAGTCCATTTATTGTTGGCAAGTTCAACAATTAAAGGAATGAATGAGGATTAAAAATTTATTTCCTCGACTCTGGCATTGATCAAAGAGATTGTCAACTTAATTTAGGGAAGCCTATTTGAATCTTCCCTTATTGCTCAATCATCATTAGTCATGCAAATTTTCCTTCCAAATGTGCTTATATTGGTGATCAAGATGGGCCTAAAAATCTGCCCATGCAGAAGGTCATTGAATACAGTGGACAGGTTTCAATGCAGTAATAGGGTGGACATACAAAAGAATTCCCTTATCCTTTCCTAGCCTCTCAGATTTTTCCTCTTATTATGCTCTTTCTCATTATAAAGATGGTATAAATGCAGGACAGTGTGAGTACCACTTTCCCAGCCTGTTTTAGTCAGAGGTCTCACAACTACTGAGATTAAGCTTTCTCACAAAGATTCAGCAAAACCAGAGACAAAGAATAGGAACTAGTAATGTCATTAATAGAGACTAATAAGATTGTTGTTCTCAACTAATCATATTTTAAGATTGTTTGTGTAAGAATACACAGTCAGAGGGGAAAATAAAACAAGACAGGATTGTTAGTTATTACAGCAAGCTGCAATAAAGTCTTCCCTTCTCCAGCCTGAACAACCCCAGCTCTCAGCCTTTCCTCAAAGAAGAGGCTAGTCCTAGCAAACTTGCTATTTGAAGAGTATCACCATGATTATTGCTCTTGGACAAAGTTTTGTCTTCACTTTATTCTTTGATCATAAAAGGAGCCAAAGTGCATTGCATTGATATTTATTTGCTACTGATTGTGATTTGCTCTGTTGGAAACTTTTGGGGGAAATATAACAAATCAGCCCTCCAAGAAAACTTGTGGATGCTGTGTCCAAATGATATGTACTTACTCCATGCAACATAAGATCAAGAAAAGGAAAGTAATATCTAGACTTTAGTTTTGCTTCTTTCTGATTTGAGAGCTTAAAAATCTTCTTGAAATTATAGGAGAGAGCAATATATTTTCCAAAATATTTTCCAGTTCCCAAATGATGGGAATTATGCTACATCTTCCAAGAAATGTTGTGTCCATAGGAATATTCCCAGCCTCTAGGATCCCTGTGGAATATCATGATGCGTTTACTTTGGCAAGATCCAGAGAATGCTTTAGCTAAGTGCTGCAACAGCTCTGATATACATAAGGTGGTGGGATGCAAAATAACTCCAGCCATGTCCAGAATGTGGGTGTTGTGAAGCCACAGGAGGGAATCCTGACATGCCAGAAATATACCAGGTGACCAGGGGGTCAGTAGAGATTGTTCTGTGCCATGAAGTAACATGGTGAGAGATAAAAAGTGCCCTGATAGTAGAGACACTATATGGGTGAGTTTGCCTTGTGTACAGTCACCTTTTTGCTCATTTTGTGCATTTAAATTCCTAATTTTTATATCTTCATGTTTAGATGTTTAGGATTATATTTGTGCATGTGTGTGTGTACATACACACACACACACACACACACACACACACACACTCTCACACATATATGCATATATATGCACATATGTATAAATAGGTACAGGCCTTGTTGATGCTAGTTCTTAATCTCTGACAGAACCTTGGAAGTTTTTCCCAAAAGCCTTGTTCCCTGGTAGGTGCTCATGCCCCTGAGCACATTGATCCTCTAACAAGCTGAATAATGTCACCCAGGGAAGGAGACTGACGAAGCAGGGTTGCCATACAGCTGAAGATAAGGCAGGAGAAATACTATTAACCTAAACTCAACTCTCATGTGCAAGCAGTTCTTTGGACCATCTATGAGTCAAGATTTCGCTCAGATCTGATTTTTTCTTAAGTCTCAACTAGACCTGACTGAGCTGAGTCGTAAATTGTTCTGTGTTTCTTCAGCTAAAATTGACCTGCTTTGGTCTACATTATTTGTGTCATCTTCTGTAATTAAACCACTCTACCTAGGTCTCTGTGCTCTGTGAAGCCCTTTGTGTCTGGGCCTCAGTAATTCTTTCTCTAGCATCTCTTAATGCATTATTTCCTGCCAGGGCACTTTACTGCAAGATGTCTGGGAATAATTGGGTACAAAATAATATGAGTTCCATAGAAAAGTCTGTGCAAAAGATGTGTTGTAGTATTTAAATGACCAAAATTATTGACCTAATATACCTAATGACGTAGGAAGAACAAAAAACAAGACTGTAATCCACTTCAAAGTTCTCTTTTTTTCCACCCACTGTTTTGAGATATACATCTTTCCACACTTCTGAGCTGTTCTTTCATTCAGGACTGACTAAACATAGTATGATTAGCTCCTTTCAGCTCAGAGGACACGTATTTAGCATCCTTTCATAGGAAAGAAAATAATAAGCGACTTGGACTTTCCAATATTAGCCAGAGAGCACAGAACATGTTTTGCGAGTGCTACTGAGATTGAAAAAGAATGTAATTTCCAAATGGTCATTTTGGCTTTGCAATTGAAAGAAGATTTTTTTGTTGTGTTATTAATGACAGACTTGGGGTTTTCTTACAGAGTTTTTTTCCAAGAACTTCTTTTGTTTTAACATGCTGGTTTAAAAAGACACAAGACTTCCTTCATCCTGCTGAAGCTTCTTCTTTGTCAGAGTAATGTAAAATAAACTGCATGTGTGCTATAGTAAAGTTATTTCCAAATTAATGATGAAATTCTATGTTTACTCATTTTTACCTTGTTTTCTTTCAAGATTTCTATAGAAAATATAAGTGACTGAGGTTTAGTAACACATTTGAGCTCATTGTTATTGAAACCATAAATGCTATGTCTCTTTTATCAGACATGGAGCTGATACTGAAGCATTTTATCTTCAAAGTGAGTGTTTTCTGCTTTCTAGTTTCTCACTTGATTGCTAAATAGCAAAATTAGAGCATGAGCCTTGATTCCATTGTATATCATTTCTATAAGGTGTTAGAATACTGTGGACTTAAACAGAAGCTTTCTTTAAAAGACAAGATCTAAATAAAACAGAAGTAATGGGAGGATACAAGTGTTCTTTCTCAATGTTAACTGGGAGTAATTAATAAGCAGTTAATCAAGTTGAAGACTAATGGCAGTGGCTCAAGTTGGAAACACAAGCCAGTTGTATTCCAGGGGATTCATTCTTCTTTCTTTCTCTTTTACCTTTCCCCTTTCCCTTCCTCTTCCCTTCCTCTTCCCTTCCTCTTCCCTTCCTCTTCCCTTCCTCTTCCCTTCCTCTTCCCTTCCTCTTCCCTTCCCCTTCCCTTCCCTTCCCTTCCCTTCCCTTCCCTTCCCTTCCCTTCCCTTCCCTTCCCTTCCCTTCCCTTCCCTTCCTTCCCTTCCCTTCCCTTCCCTTCCCTTCCCCTTCCCTTCCCTTCCCTTCCCTTCCCTTCCCTTCCCTTCCCTTCCCTTCCCTTCCCTTCCCTTCCCTTCCCTTCCCTTCCCTTCCCTTCCCTTCCCTTCCCTTCCCTTCCCTTCCCTTCCCTTCCCTTCCCTTCCCTTCCCTTCCCTTCCCTTCCCTTCCCTTCCCTTCCCTTCCCTTCCCTTCCCTTCCCTTCCCTTCCCTTCCCTTCCCTTCCCTTCCCTTCCCTTCCCTTCCCCTTTTATATTTTCTTATATATATATATATATATTTAAGTTACTTCCTAATCTGGGTCCTAATGTGGATATCTGACCATTTTTGGTAGAGCAGGATGGTGCTTTTCAGGAAATACTCCAAGGTAGGCCTTACCTTACTAATGTATGTGAATCACCATTTGCCCCCACTGAATATGTTCTCCTCTGGACTAGAAACCACCAGTATAATTGCTAGAGCTGAAGACTCTGGTTCAAACTCCCACCCCTGGGATTAGAGAGGTTAAAGACATGACGGAATCACCTACTGTTCCCATGGCAACTTTTTTTACATAGGTGCTTCCAGGCAAATGACAATACTGGTGATTGTTTAAAGAGCAGGATTTCAAATGTCTGTTCGAAATACTTCCCAAATCTTGTTGTTGCCTCAGGGAGAAAAATAACAATAATAAAATACCAATATTATTAATAATAATAAAGTTCTGAGTAATGCACATTGTCTTTAGTTCAATTTATAAGTGACTTGACATTGGTTTAACTGAATGTCTGGATTAATTTTGGACCAGGCACTATAATTGCACATGATCTGGAAAAGGCTAATGGGTGCTTTTTAGAGAGTAGTTTTGGTTGGTTTTCTTGCACTTTTGGCATTTATTTGAAAGTCACTGAACTGATGCTTTATATCTGGGGACTGAAGCTTGCCATAGGTATTCTGCTAGGCTTCATCAGCCTGAGAAAAAGGAAAAGGGGTGTTATTTCCTCCTAAGGTGTATGTTCCAACATATGGCATTAGATATCCTCCTCTTGTGTCTGTCCTCACCAGTGTTCAGTCCTGCCTGTTATAATTTTTACAGCAGTGGTCTCCCTGGAAAAACTGGAATATACTTCTAGGCACTGAGGCTGGAGATGGAGGGAGCAGAACTTGCTCTGGCCCTGAAGCAGCATCTATTCACCTACAGGTCACCAGGTGAAAATCCCTGAAGAGGAGACTCAGGTCTATGCAGGAGGTGTAGGGAGAAGCATTTCCACCTTGTTTTCTTAGAAATCTTACACAATTGGACGAAGGTCCCACACCCTTAGAAGTCAGCAGAAAAGACTTGCTCCTTCCTCGTGCTTTGGTGCAGTCCTGCTGCACAGCCTGGGATGAGCACCCCGGGCACAGCTCTTCCTGCAGCTCCTCATGCTGCTGACAGCTACAACAGACATTACAGCAGCATTTTTTCTTGGCCTGTTCTTTACTGAATTAATCAAGTGGATCTTTTGCACTGCTCACTGGTTAGCCTTATTAGAGAGACTTCACTGATGTGTTACCTTGAATGTCTGATGTCTTCCTCAAACACCACCAATTACTTTTCAGTTCACAGGTTACTTTCCTCCAAGAGTATAAAAGATCACTTTTCCCCAATAATGTTGAATGTTGCACAAAAAGAACCCAAAACTCATGTAAAGTTCTTCTATTGAAAATACCCCAAAATACAGAAAGATAAGCAAATAAAAATTAGTAATACTTAAAAAATATAAATATTCATTAAAGCAAGGACAGAATGGAAAAAGAAATGGTGGAGCTAAATTTTAGGGAACAGGGAGTTACACAATTCTGGGGCTACTTCAGTAAAATCTTGTCACCTGTGAACTTGGAACTGATATCAAAATCCTCAAAACCAACAAAAACATGACAGTGAAGGTCTCAAAAATAAAGTGCTAGTTCTCCCTGAAAATTTGTAACAGCAATTAAAATTGCAGAGACTTTTTTTTACTGTTTTTCCAATAAATGAAAACATGTAATTGAATATGTCCATTTTGTTCTCCCAGTGCTCTTCTGCATTGGTCACTCAAAGTGGCAGAGAATTGAGCATTATCAGCTGAAATGTTATCTGTGAAACAGAATCTTGACCAAGCATACATACAAATGTGTCTGTTTGAAATCTCTGCATTAATGCAGCCCCCGGGCAAAGGTGACAGGCAATGGCAAAACAAATAAACTAATTAGTAATATTTCTATGCAGTAAACATGTACAGATAAAACATAATCATTTTTTCCAGGCCCCAGAGCCATTCTCTTGCCTTCTAACAATGGTGAAGTCACTTTTCTAGTGTGTCTAACTCGAAGAGAGGTAATTTATGGAAGGTAGATTAGATGTCAAGGACGCTGTTTTCCAGCTGAGATCCCATAGTCTGGCATGCCTCACTGTATAGCATTTCTGTTTCAAGGCACCCTTGTCACCCCTGACTATGAACAAATCCATTTGACATCACCTGGATGTTCTGTCACCCACTCTGCTAAAAATGGGTGTTGAGCAAGAGAAACAAAAACTCAGTAACTGACACACAGGAATGAAAGTTTTCTCTGCTTTGAAGTAGAATCGTAATGAAGCTGAGGAGATTCCAAGCAACTATTGTCATCTGTATTTTAATACTTACATAAAATACTTAATGAACAAGGATATAAGCTATCTTTTGGAACCATAGTTATTTAAAACTCTTGCCTTTGTAGTAATTTTACTTTAGGAATTGCACAGCATTTCCAATACTGTAAAAAGAGTTGATTTTACATTCTATTTTTACACCAATGTTATTCTAACAGCTTGCCTGCATTAAGAAAAATAAAGAAAATTGACTAAAGTAGTGGAGTTAAAGAATTTAGTACCATTGAATAAAAGCTCTCCCTTTTATACAAATACCACCACCACTGAAAATAAACTCCAAAAAATAAAAATTTTTGATGTTATGACTAAATTATTCCATTAAAGAATTTATTCCATTAAAATAATCTTCACTGTTTTCTGAGAAAAGTGAAACCCAAGTTTCTGTTTCTGAAGTTTTTTGAGATTTTTTTAATCCCTTTTCAAATTCTTGCTAAGTTCTGCATTAGAGTTTGGGCAGGAAGCAATCAATGAAAATAGTGGGAACAGAGAGAGCTAAAGAGGACTAAAAAAGTTAACTTGATATCCTTGAGGCCTACAGGTCAGCAACTAAGATGTTTCTCACTGAATGCTACAGTGGCAATTCACTCTTCAGATTCCCTGGGCATTACAGGAACAGACCCTAATTCTTGCATCTGAAATGAAGAACCTCAGTCCTGACTGGGTGCTCAGATCTGCCACCAGACCCTGTGCTGTGTCCTGCCTGGGAAAAGAATGCAGCCCAAATCAAGCAGCTGGGCAGAACAGCCCTGGGAGGCTCCAGGCTTGGAGTACAGTGCATCTGCTGTCTCACTATTGCAGAGGCTGTGTTCCAACTCCTGTCTTTCTGTGAGGATCAATTTCTTTCTCCTTGGACTCTCAAAGCATCCCCACAATTTGGTATCAGACAGGAAGAAGAAACAAAGTAACTAGTATCTTACCCAGATCAACATTTGGGCTTTTCTTATTAGCCTTCACCAGACAGCATATTATAAAACAGAGGTTTCAGAGCACACTTTTGATGCCTGTTAACAACCCCCTCAGCAGCATGCCTGAATCAGAGGACAGTGTCCTGCCATGTTAACATCTGTGCAAAACCAATCCTTTCCACTCACTTCAGTGGGGTCAGTTTTACGCATGAGATTTTCTTTGGGCTGCAGCACTGATTTTGTTGTGTTTATTTGAGAGCTCATGACAATTCCTAAAGAGGCAGCAGGACTATTATTAGTTTTCCTTGTCAATACATATGCAGTTCTGAAAAGAATAATAACATTAATCTGATGACGTCAGTAAATCTGGTGGCATTAGTAGGACTTAATTTCCAAATTCAGCTTCCTCCTAGCAGATATCACTTGAAATAACTTACACAATTTTTATCTTTTCTATTCATCCCTCTTGCCATGTATGTATTTTTAGTCTCCTCTTCTTTTGAAAAGGCAAATTAGCTCCATGCACTCGCTTTGTAACCTTCCAGGCTGCTGACATTTCTGATGATTTTCAATCCCTCTGAAGCATACACACAAAAATATTAGGAAAAGCAACAAGCTCTCACATACCTAGGACCTGGTACTGTTACAACCCTTTTGCTCATCACCCAAACTAAAGGAACTTTCAGGTTCATCTACTACCTCAAAGATTTATTTAAAAGAAGCTCTGCATGGGAATATCTTGGTCTAGGTCATGTTCACATCTGTAGATGGCTATTCTAGCAAGTACTTGCCCAAAGGTCTGACTATAAAAAATATCATGCAGTACTGCAGCCATAGTTTCCAGCCTGTTTGTGTGACATTAATCATGCTTCTATTCCACTGGCATTAAACTTCTGTGTTCCTTATCAGCCATTTCAGAAAAGAAACCTGTTTAACAGTTAATCAGTACCTTCTAAAATAATTGTTTCCATTTTAAGCTACAATCCTGACATTCCAACACATGGCTAAGGAAGTTTTTCTCCAGCCAAACAATACATTACAGTCCAAAAGGGGAACCAACCTGTGAGCATCCTGTTTCCAGGCAGTTTGTCATCATTCATAACAAATACTAAGGAGAGGGAAACACTGCAAAAATGTTGGTGCAGGAAAAGGTTCAAAGTTTCATCTTTTACTAACACAGCTTCAACTCCATCAGAAAGCTGGAGCTGCTGCTTACACCATCATGGATTTACAACGATGCTCTACTTCCCCTCTGTGGCAGAGTTTGGTAGCTCACCATTACAGCAACATAAAAGGATGTAAGAGGTTTGTGCTTCTTACTAAAGACTTGAATTAGAAAGAATAAAAAAAGGAAATTAGGAATGATTATCAGAAACAGTTTCAATGGCATTCATCCTTTCATTACAGTCATTCATTTTTATTTCCACCTTCCATCTGTTTCAAGACTATTTTTGTTGCCCTGCACTGGTGCAGCTGCTGTTGTGGAACCGCTCCTCAGCCCGGCCCTCTGCCCAAGCCGGGGGCAGAAATAAAAAGAGGCAGCCCCGAAGATGCTTGTCAGTGTCCACGCTGAAGTGTTTAATAGAAGGTCCATCCAGGTGTGCAGTGGCCTTTTTGCACGAGGAAACCAGGTCCCAGGAATGCGAGTTAATGTCTTCCCAAACAACCAACTCTTCTTTCCAAGGAAATCTCCAACAGCCCACAGACAGAAGGCAGAGTAAAACCTGGTGACTAAAAATACTGCAATTGAGTAGGAGTTCAAAAAAACATCATTGGCAACAACTTGTTTTATGTTGTTTCTGGAAGACAGTGTTATTAGTTTAGGTAACTAAATGATGCATTTGTGTAATCTCTACTTATTTCTTTTAAATGTGAAAAATGGTATTTTAATTTCTTCGTCTTCTAGCTCTGACTCAAACTTTTTTGGCGGGGAGGGGGGGGGCAGGTTCTCTATAATTTATAAAATCAAATTTCTCTTATTAATCTGAAAGCTTCCATGTCTCCAGACAATGCATATGACCATATCTTTAAAGCTAATTGTTACACTATCTCAAGAAATATAATATATTGGTGTTTTTAATAATGCAACTACATAATTAAAACTTAAGCTGTCAAACTATTGACCAGTGAATCTCTGACACTTTATTGTCTTTATTACAGTGATTTATAGAATGACTTTTGTTGCTCTATAGACCATTTCTTAATTTCTTAATCTTCTCTATTGACCATTTTCACCTCTTTTTTTTTTTTTTTTTTTTTTTTTTTTTTTTTTTTTTGTCTTATCAGTCTAGACTCAATATTTCCTAAATAAGGTGTATTGTTTCATCTGTTATTTCTCACAGCTTTCATTTCTTGCTGAAATCCCAATGGGGACACATATCTGAACAGGTGGAATAATAATCTGAGAACCCAGAATAGACCAGTCAGGCCATGGAGCAGTGAACCACATTTGCATTGCCATTGCAACAGGAGAGGCAGCTGCCATCCTTGGCTAAAGAAATCACTAACTGATGTGAAAAGAGAGGAGAGGAGGCTTGATTTTTATCACTGTGTGGTGGGAAATGAGACTGAAAAAGTACAGTGGACATGTTTGTATAGCCTAGGCACAAATCAGCAAATCTGGGACATCAGAAATACTCTGGTTTAATATCTCTTGACTAAAGACAGTTGGGAGATTCCTGGCTACTCTCCTATGGTGAAGTTCCTGTTTGGACTGACCTGTGTATAAGAAGCTGGTCAGGATGGTACTCTGCAC
Organism: Pseudopodoces humilis; assembly: GCF_049639895.1. Taxonomy (NCBI): domain Eukaryota; kingdom Metazoa; phylum Chordata; class Aves; order Passeriformes; family Paridae; genus Pseudopodoces; species Pseudopodoces humilis. Next base: position 37,623,726 of record NC_142200.1, on the reverse strand, counting down.
ACTCAGTATATGGATGGATTTAAAGTTAGCATTCAAAATTGGTCGTCATAGGGCAGAGGAATAAAGATCTGAACTCATCAGCAACAGCAAAATGTAGAAAATATTCTGACAAAACTGGGCACCCTCAATGTTGCAGAGTTGGGAGAGGTGAACAGGAGACAATTACTGGTTGTATTGGGTAGCAAACTTGCACAATATCACAAAGTAGGGACATGAATTTGAATCTCTATAATTTCAACTCACCACATTCATGTTTAGATTTCTCTAGGAAAATCAGTTTTGCCATTACCCAGTATCATACCAGTGTTACAGTTGAAGCTGAGAGAAGAGGGGCAGTCCAAGCTTCTTTCTCTGATCTTTCTGACACTAATGCTGCCACATCACAAAATTTGGAACAACAGAAAAACACGTTCAAGGAGCAGATAGCCAGCCTGGGATTTTTCCAAAGCACCACCGTGTGCAGGCTGCAGGTGCACACAAGCATCTTCCATAAGTCTTTTTATGAGACTAGTTATGAAGCTATAAAAATGATGTATGGTCCTCTCCTAATTTTAGTATATTGAGTTCTGCTGTCAAGCAATATGAAGGTGAATAATTTTCCAAGACTGACACAACATAGGTGCCAGAATTGCTTCTTCACTTCACTGGAAATAGGAAAATAATACAATTGTACAATTGCATTTCAGGAGCTACGAGCACAAAGTGACAGTGGGTCAGAGTCGTGCAGGCATTTTTGTGTCAAGCAAGTGCAATTCAGTGGCTGCCTCCTGCATCCTCCTTCTGAGTGACTGCCTAGCTCAGATATGAAATGTTTCCCTATTTTTTCTCCAGGTGAGTTGTTTGGGTTGCCTTAGAGAGATTAAACAGCTCTGCACAGGGTCAGGAGAGTGCTCAAGGCAGCAAGAAGCCAGAGAAGGGCAGTAGCAGCAGATGGTTTTGTTCTGCTGTGACAATAACAGTGGAATCCATGGCAGAGCAGTGCTTGATACCAAGGTTGGAGTGAGGAATAGAGGGGAGGAGAGGTAACAAGTGAAAAGGAAAGGAGGGATCTGAAACCAGCTCTTCCTCTATGTGACTAGGAGTTGACCTGAAGCATTTAGAGATATCTCTGAGGACACTTATCTGAAGGTTTTTGCTGTTATATCTGCCTAATAGAAATGGAGGAAGAATGAACTGAGCAAATATTCCTACAAATGTCAGCCTGGCAGCCTCTCAGCTGCAGGGACATTTTCCTTCTTAAGCCTGTGCCTGAACAGCTGGAGATATTCTGCCCAGGACATGTTTTCTACACAACACAAAAAGATCTACTAGATTTCATTATTTTCCACTAAGAAACAGATGAATTTGGAAATAGTCCCAGTTTTGCCTGTTCTCCTTTCTTGCTGATTGGTTTGCCCTGCTTGACTTGGTTTAGCTAGCATTTATGGAAGTAACTCAGTGCTGCAGAGACTCTCACTAGAGGGTTTATCTCTGAAAGAGGCTGAAGTTTGTGTACACTGATCCTAGTTTTTATGAACAGTTTAAATAACTGATGAGAAATTTGCAACAAAAAAAATGTCAGCAAACAAGGCAATTAACAATCCAGTAAAAAATCACTAAAAATCCTGGAATACAGTTTTGTTTCAGAACTCTTTTTGCTTTAAATGAGAGCTACCTACTTCCACAGCCATCCTCTGATAATCTGATCAGGATTTGCAGAAATGCTGAGTGCTCACAGCTTGAGGAGCTTAAAGGGGGCAGTGAAACCTGTGTGCTAACCATGTGAAACCTTCTGTAATACTAGGGGACCCAAAAGGCCTGCCAGAGAGCTTTCCCTGCAATTATTCAGAATATTTTAATCTTAATCTCACATGCTCAAGAAATGTTGAAAGGAAGGGATTTCTAAACCATCCGAGAGGTTGCTCAAACACAATTGTGGCCAGATCTAGATCTGGTTGTTTATAGTTTTATCCAGCCTGATGTTGAAAACTTCACAACCACATCCTACTCTCACAGAGAAGAAGTTTTTGCAAAAACCTTTTGTTACACCATCTGCAACTGCCAAGAAGGGTGTAATCTTGATATCTCTGTAGCTATGCTTCAAGCTGCTATTAAATTGCCTCTCAGCTTTCCCTTCTCCTTGCTACAAGACCAAGTAACAGTAATAATAACAAGGACAGTCATAATTTTTTAATAGTCATAATTTACCTACTGGCCATGTTACAGCTTGCATGTGTTTTTTTGCAGTGAGACAGTGATCCTGGCTCAGGTGCCCACCACAAGCTTACTTTTCTATTAAAAGGTTCATTCTTTCACCTCACAAGAGAAAAAAAGAAAAGCATTGGAACATCAATTTTTTGACACTTCTCCTTAGCACATATTGAGTGACTGTGTGATACCTTAGCACTCTCAAAAAGAGTAAATTGCAACAGGAAAATGTAGGTAAACCTTAACTTCATTTCTAAGCCAAGAAAATGAACGTAGTAAGTTGGACATAGATATAAATTCATGCTTATTTTTAAAATTGCCATTATTCTGCATTCTAAAAGAAATTTTCTAAATCAAAATGGAGAGAGAGAACTAATTGCTCTATGATCTCACAAGCCAAGTCTGTCCCAGACTCCAGACATATAGCCCAAAGAGGAAAAGTTGCTAATTCCCTACAATTTAGCCCTTTCAGTGCAAAGTGGAGGACACTCTGTACCTCTAGATAAATGTACTACTGCCTCTGCTTCTACTGTCTATAGCACAGAGTAGCTGAAAGTTCCGTGAACTGCTCAAATTCACCTAATGTTAGTCAAATCCTTTCCCAGTTAAGCTCCCAGCACAAGTTTCTGCTTACTAGGATGCAGCCATGCGCCAGGAACTGAGAAGGAAAGAAAGGAAGTGGCAATTTGGAAAAGTTTTGATTTTTAGATCAGATATAAATCATTTAATGCCTTTTAACAAAAGAGAAACTGAAAACAGATTTTTGTCTTCAAATCTGCTTCCACTGTCATAGAAATCGTTCTGCAGACTTGTTCTTTTTCCTTTTTGTGCACAAAGTATTAGAGCCAACAAGTGCTCTAAAAGAAAATAGAGAAGCAGAATTGTCTCTGAAGTTTCAGATGTCTAACAGCTGTATTGGTAAAGACTGCTCAGAAATATACCTATTCTAACATCCACACAAAGAAGGGAAATTCAAAAGTTACTCTTGCCAAATACAGTCATACATCTGAGACAAAAATAGAACTTTGTGATTTAGTTTTACTTTAAATTCCCATCCTGAGTTTTCTTATGAGGGAGTTCTGTGGGAATTCATCCTGGAAGGATTTTCAAAGCACTCAAGTATTTGCAGTTCTGATTAAGGACTCAGAAACCCTTCCACTGTAGCAATCAGCTGAATAATGCAGTTTAGATTTAAGTCAAACCCCATCAAAAAATGCTTCGGAGAGTCCTCAAGACATGAAACACTCCAGAGGCAAAACTACTGCCACCTGCATAAATATCAAGGGTTTCTGCTTAGGGTTACAAGGAGGAAACAGAGCCTGAGTCCATCTCATGTCCTTATGATCTGAATTTCTACCTAAAGTAATACAGTTATGCCCTTTGGCTAATGCTCAACATTTTTAGGGAGAAATGGCTGTAATGAAGCAGCAGGAAATTGATGTAATTAATCACCTGAAGAGCCTCAGATGTTCTGTCCACTCTGTAACTAAGGGCACCATAGTGGTGACATAAGAGAAGGATTACTACAAAGAACCATTTAAAACAAGAAGCATATGATCATATTGATCTGAGGAAATCCCTTGCCATTTTTATTCCACACTTGTGAAGGTGGAAGTGTTAACAAAAGGCTCAGAATATGATATTTGTGATACTGCTCAGATCTATACTTTTGAAAATGTAAAGTAACCCTGAAATCCCTTGATGGCTTAAAAAGGGAGGACACAGGAACAGCCTGTTACCATCAAGAATTTTAATATTCAGAATAGTGAAATAAAAGGTTCTTCCATTAAGACAAAAATATTTCTAGAGATGTTGAAAAGACTGCACTGTTGATCCTGAAAATATTTTTATTACATTATTTGTCCCATATTTTAACAGTGTCATCCACAAACTAGGGCATGGCAGACAAATACAGATGAGTGGGTTCCCTAACATGGAAAACATATTTGAAGCATTCATTACCATTTCAAACAAACTCCCTGTGCTTTGTCTGTTAGGCATTTACAGTATAATACTGAAATACTGAAGCACAAAAAAGATAATCTTGTCTTTTTAAAAAATTTCAGTCTTAATAGATGTTACTTCAAGTAAAAAACACCTACAAACAGAAGAACAAAAAATTACAAATCAAATCAAAACCTAAGTAATTAATCTATTTTCCTGCTTAAATTAACCCATTTTCCTGCTTTGGCTTAAGTTTTATTAAACACCTGTGATGGATATTTTCTTCTTGGCTGTCGATACATGATCATCATCATCATGATTTTCATCTCATTTTGATATGAAATTTTCAGACTAAATATTTTATTTGAGTGACCTTTGACATGATCCCCACATCATCCTTCTCTCTAAGTTGAAGAACCATGGAGTTGATGGTTGGAGCGTTCAGTGGGTGAGGAATTGGCTGGATGGGCCCATCCAGAGGGCAGAAGTCAGCCGGAGTTCAGTGATGAGCGATGTCCCTTGGGGGCCCACACTGGCACCAGTGCTGTTTAATACCTTCATCAGTGGCACAGTAGGGTTGAGTGCACCCTCAGCAAGCTTGCAGATGGCCTTGCCTCTGATGATCCCAGTCAATGTGTAGGACAATGAGCCACCACCCTGAGCCCACCCCCACAGACACACAGCAAAGCTCAGCCAAGCCCTGATGCAGAGAGACTGCACTGCAGAAAGGGCCTGTGATGAATGCAGACCAAGAAAGACTCAGTGATTCAAAGCATTTCACTTTATAGTGTGGACAGCTGCTCAAAAAAACAAACAATGGTTTCTCCTATTTTCTTTTTTTTGTTAACACTAGCTCTCTTTTCTTTATTCTCTTTCATCACCCAAAGTAGTTAAGGAAGTTAATTTTCACATTTTAAGTACTGCACTTAAATATGCAGTTATATATAGTTAACAGGAGGAATTACTTGCACACATAAATGACAACTCCAAAATTAGCTCTCTGATTAAAATTAAGATGCCTAGCTTACCCCAGCTCTTCTTTTTGCTGTTGTTATTAGACTTCCTGGTATCTGTACCATCCCTCTGGCAGACAAGGACACATTTACATTTGCTTTCACTTAGGGGAGCAACCATCCCTGCAGGAGAATGAAGTCTGGGACGTAGCAAATGGATGTTCTTCAGAACTACTCCTCTCTCTCATCTTGCCTCAAGTTTGACTAAGTGAGAGTCTGTGGAGAACAATGCACCCCTGCTTTAGCTGGGCAGCTGGAGCATGTGGCACATGGTCCTTTCTTTTGTTCCACAGGCCTGGAGGTGACAGTCACTAGAAGTCCATGTGGTACAAACTAAAGGCAATGCAATGAAATAAGTAATATCACATTTTTAATACACTGGAATGCAATTGTGGATGAAAGCACAGCTAGCTCCCTGCAAAATGCTGAAAGAGAAAATGACTTTTTTTCCTTTGCATGTGAGAAGTGAACACAAAGGACAACAAATGCCAGTGACAAGAGACAAGAAAAATAAACTCCAAACAACTTCAGTAGCAAGAAGCTGATAAAATATTAGTGTGGTCACTGTTCTTGCAAGCACAGTGGCCTGAAAGAATCTGGAAATGTGTGATGGAGATGCTCCAAATGATCCAGCATTTCCAGATAAGGATGTGTACAATTGCTCTCATGTTTATGAGAAGCCAAAAAGAAGCCTGTTCTTTGCTATCCTGAAGGAAGATCTAATTGTATCAATTGCGCCCGCTTAACTGAAGACATGTCACAAGTGAGGGGAAAAAAAATGGTGACTTTTCTTTGAAAAAAATGAAACAGGCATGTAAGTTCCTAGTCACAAAGACCTTTTTGGCTCTTCAGGGGATTCATGGAAAGACAGAGCCCTCTACTGGCCTCTGTTCCCCTCTGTTCTAAGGCCTTTAGAGATCCCAGTGTCAACACTAAAAGCTTTTCTGCCATATGTACTGTTCTTGGTGTAAATCTATTATGATGGAGTGCAGTTTAGGTTCCAAAAGCCACTGTTACACATGCATGAAACTATTTTTGTGAGAGAAGATTGGTATCTTATCAGAACAGCAAAGAGAGATCTGGGTTAGTTCAGTTCAGTTCCAGTAGAAAACATTGCATACAAGAAATATTTTACTGTTGCTAAAATAAACTAAAATCTTTACTGCTGATACAAATATTTCCAACAGGTTCAGGTATTAAGATTCCAGAATATTATAGGAAGCAAGTTAAAGCATTTGTCTTTCCCCTAGTACAGATCTGATATTTATTTTATCCCCTTTATTTATTTTAGTTGAACACAATCCCCTTTATTTATTTTAGTTGAACACAATCCCCTTGCAGAAATAGAATGTGCACCACGTTATTGGCCCTCTGCAAACACAAACAGAGCATACCCACCCAGCCTGGGTGGAGTTCAGATGAGAGGGCTGCAAACTTGACACATCCTTAGTTGAAGAATGAACACATCCCTTTGGAAGAAAAATGAGCAGTTTTCAAATGTAAAAGCCAAATCTGTCTAGTTCCACCTCTGTGCATACCCTAACAGAATTACTACCTATTAGCACAATGTTTGTTGTGCTTTTCATTTAGATCACAGCACTTAATTTGGAAGAACTCCTGTAATTTGGAGTAATTTTACATTAGATGCATGACAAGTAAATGGCCACCATGATTAGGCCTACAGCAGAGATGATGGACAGCCTCTCCATTTTGTCTGCCCTGATGGCAAAGCATTCCCACAGCCCCTTCCCAGCTGCCTGACTTGCACAACCTCTGCTTTGGTACCCACTGCTGGTGCCAGGTCAAACTTCCATCCTCTGCAGTGGAACTTCAGCCCTTTGCCTGGAGATCAGAAATTGTCTTTGACTGACAGACTCCTAGAATACCTTTAAGCAATTGAGTTAGGGCCCAGCCCAAGACAAAACTGTGTTGTGCAGCACTACCCTGGAAAATAGTTTAATTATTGTAGCAGTGCAAATGAGCCGACATTTGTAGAAGGGCTTTCAGTGACTGGAAAGCCTTTAGCTCAGTTGGTTAGAGCAGAGTCTTGAAAACGATGCCAAGCTTGTGGGTTTGATCACTGTATGGGCCATTCACTTAAAAGCTGGACTCTTTGTGGGTTGCTTCCAGCTCAAAATATTCTGTGTGCAGGACGTACTTAGTGTGCAGGATGCATGATGAGAAGTCTACTCAGGACAGTCTTACTACAGTACAAAGAAACATACAAGTGGCTCTCAAGCATGCACAGCACAAACTAAACTCATTGCACTTCTAACAAGTTTAGCTTACATTTCTGAATTGAATATGGACAGCATGACTGTCTGAAGAGAATAAAAAACAAGAAGCTGTGGAACACAATATATGCAAGAAGCTGGCCCAAAGACAAATAGGAGGCATAAATTTGGTGTATGCTGTTGAGAAGCAGGATGCCACCATGGGCTGTATAGTTTTGAACAGCGTTACACACCTTTCACACTGCTCTAAATAATGAAACCAGCAAAACGCTGTCCCTGGGCCAGGACACAATAGATCAGGTGTGAGAAAGGCAAGGTTGAGAGCCTCATGTAAATGGCTGACAGCACAGAGCGTACATCAGCCTCTCTCTGGGCCCTTCAGGCTTCCCAAAGGATACAGCTGTTTACAACAAGCCATGCACCACATGCACCAGACATGCACTTACTTGTTTAGCAAGATGAGAAGCCCTCCCCCTGTGGGTTGCATCTTCTCCAAAGATGTGTTTTGGAGCATCACAACAGATTCAAAATTCCTTTTCTTGTTAGATCACACATGATCTAGGGTTTTCAAAGCTTCTGTGTGCTTATGTTGCCTAAGTGCAGGACGACAGTATATCCAGTCTTGTACATATTGGTAAGGGTGAGAAGAAACATATTTGAAGTTGCGTCCAAGAACTGCCCAAAATGCCATATTGGTGTGGGACATTAAAGGATCTTTCAACTTGCTCCAAAGTTTCACTTATGAAGAGTGGGACATTAATAGAATAAGGGCTAACAATTGTGCAGTTACTACCCTGCTACTACTATTCTCATGGAAACGAGACTCAGGCAGAATGGCATAACATAATTAGGAAGAGATGTGGAAATGATGTTTGAAAAAAAACTTCTCCAGATCCAAAGAGCAATACTATCTGGAGGATTTCTAAGCACTCACTTTTACAAACTGACCAGCTTTCACAGCAACATAAGTATGAAAACAAAACCAGTCAAGATCTTGAACTGTATTTATCATAAACTTGGCTGGATTTATCAGTAACTCCTCAGGCAGGAAGTCTCACACACATGATTGATACAGCACATGACATGCATTACTGGAAAAAAAAAATTATCTGGAGCACCAAGAAACGATAAATACCCCCTAGAACATGGAAAAACACCCTCACAGAATGGTATTTTCAGAGAATTTATTTATAGAATTGTTATTTCAATTTGGCACACAATTGGAAAATGCTAATACAATTTGGTGGGACAACAGTAAAAATGCTGGAGTGTTGCTGATCCTTCAGAGAGAAAACATGAAATGTTAATTGCAAATAAGGAACAACTGGGCTAGAAAATAATGTTACCTAAAAGTGGGCTCTATCAGTTGTAGACCATTAAAAAACCCTGAAAGACTTAGACTCAGACACTGGGATGATGTTTCCAAATGTAGGCTGAAGCTGCTAAGAAGCAACTTGAACAAACCCCAGATTGCTTGCTCTATTGACAGAGGTTGAGCTTTTCAGAATTTAGCTTAATTTACTGTTCCTGTTTTATCTGGCTTGGTGCTGCTCACAACTTGAGTTCAGTGGGAATACTGCTATTGAATTCAACAAAATCAGGTCTTTCACAGAGGGCCAATGCAGCCTCTTTCATAAGCAATGAAGCCCTGCACCCAGGGGGCCACAAATGCCAAAATGCTTGCAACATTATACTGAAAAACCATTTTCTTCATCTTTTTGGGTTTTTAACTTCTCCTTAGTCCACCTGCATCTTTTTGGTATGGTTCAGTACCCCTAATTGCATGAACCTCTCCACATTCCCATTATTTTGTTGGCAAGTATTGCAGTTCTGGTAGTCACTACCTTAGACCTTAGTCCCAAACATTACCACTTCCAGGATAAATTGGATAGTTGACTGCTGGGGTCCTCTCACACTGGACTGTCTTCACCTTTGATCTCTCATTTTTTTGAGCACATCAGTTAGGAAAGGATCAGAAGGGAAGAGAAGAAGAGCAAAGAGGGAAAAGTAGCCACTATTTACTGGCTCCAGAGAGAGCCTCAAATGGAAACTGGATGAGCACTTACCACAGAAGAGCTGAAAGAGCTGCTGTGGCACCTCAAAACCATAACATAGAAGGCTCCAACAGCTTCTCAGTATGAATCGTGGGTGCATGACCTGCTTTTGGGGTGGGAAGACACTCACAGAAAGTACTAGGACATCATTGCAAAAGCTGCCATAAAGAAGCTGTGGTTCACAAGTCAAGCAATTGAGTCCTGAGAGTTACCACTCTTGTCTCAGTGAGTTACATTACAGTGAAGCAGATATAGTGCAGTTCTATCACTAAGGACAACAGATTAGAAGACAAGACTATTGGTGATATTTTGGCCAAGTCAAATCTGTAATTGTTTCTGTGAAAGGGCCTAAACCACTAAAGCACTGAAGAAGAGCTCAGCATGAGTGGCCTGACTGAAAACCATCCTTGTGTAGAGGCAGTCCTTCCTGCCCTCCTCCTGCCTGGGCTTAAAATCCCACAGGCATTTATCTGTGGTTCATTGAATCTTATCTGTATCATTATCTAACCCCTGAAAGACAAGAGACATGAAACAATCAATGCAGTTTAAAAATAAGGAAACAAAAGTAATTGTCCTCTGTTGCAACTTCTTCAGCACAGTCATCTGCTTCTTTCCACTGCCCTAGTTTACTTCAGAAAACAGATCTATGAAGAGGTTGGGCATACTGGTGGGAGACAGTAGCCTAGAAAAAATGGTTTTCTGTGAGAGAAACTGCTACTGGAATGACATCCAGGAGACAACGAAGCAGCCTTTCTCTGCTGGCATAACACAGCAGAGGCCCAGAATGACACTTGGCAACTTCTCACTGCATAATTCTTGAGAGATGTGGACTCCTTGTTTTAGACATTAAATCAGGAGTATACAATACTGCACTACTGTTATACCACCCGAACAGATAACAGGATGCTACAAAGACACTGGAATACACTTATTTATAATCAAAAAACCAGAGATGAACCCCAGTACTGACTCCCCTCCCCACTTCTGGGCTCAAGCCATTGGCCAGTAAAAAAAAAAACAAAACTTTTCTCACACCTGAAACCAATTAGAAAATCTGTCCCCTGTAACAACCATGAAATAAATGTACGGAACAATATCACTAGTTGATTTAGAGTTTCACCTATATGGTTAACTCCCTATCCAAATATGCCATATCTGCTAAGTATTTTCATTATCATAAGATGCTCTGTAGATCAGAACAAACAGCTCTTAAATCCATCTGTAAAAGTCTGGCAAACATGTTAATCTCAAAACCAGTTAAATACAATATTCAACCCATTTATTTCTGTGTCCATTTATTTAGAAAACATTCATTCAAAGAATGAAAGCTAGGACTCTTGGTACAGTACCAGATATTATCTATGCTATCATACACTCTTTTTAGAAGAATGAAAAAGAGAAAATACATACAGCTTTAGAATAATTTCACTTACAACCACCTTAATCATAATAGCCACTCAAAATAGCCACCATTGGAAAACCAATGCTAAAATAATACATCCTCTTACTTCCCTTATTTGGAGCTAGAATGCTACTATGATTTTTCTTTTTAAATTAAGATTTTAAAAAAATATATACTTTTGTAGGACCCACCTACAACATGCAGTTGTTTTAAGTAGCATCCCTAAAAACAGCTTTGTGTGGAAAAGGCTAAAATGTAAAGAAGACTGCTGTAGCCCAGCAGTGAGATGTGGGTATGGTATGATTTCCCACCCTCTGGGCATAAGGTTAAATCACATCCACACTGATGAGACCAAACAAATATTTAAGCCAGAATCTGAGCAGACCATTTCAGAATGGAGTGTAAACACAGCCAAAGAAATGACACACTGAGTGTTAACACTATACAAAGCGCACTGGGATGCGTGCACTAAGCAAGCACGTGTGAATACTTGCTGGACTGTGTAACAGTTACATTTATTGCAAAATGACATCTGAAACTGATATTCACCAGCTGCTCACCTATTCTCACACCAATGTAGCTACTCTTTAAATTACACTGGGAGACCACAAGCACTACCTTAGCCCTCAAGTGTGGGAAAGTTCCACGAGCTCAGGCTCTACTACAAGTAATTTACTGGGCACCACTCTCTCATCTCTTCCTCAGTTTCACCAGGAGTGAGATTAGGCCAATAATGGTCCCCTGTGAAAGGTACTGAACACTGTAATCCATTGCAACAAAGCAATTCAGGATATTAATGTGTCTAAACAAGCACATGTCTTCCTAATGGAAGGCTAGGCATTTTAGCCAGCATGTGGGAGGAAGGAAAGGAGGGTCTCTCCTAAGTTACTTTGTTTTCCTAGGAAAAAATAACTTAGGCAAATACTTTTGCTCATTGGTCTATGCCTTCAACTAAGATACAAGTAAGCCCTTGTACATTACATAACATTTTTCATTTCCCATACAGGAAGCCTGATCACAGCTTATGCAAGGAAGTGATAGAAGCATTCCCCAAAATAAAAGCAGTCTCATTTTTAGCAATAATGTTGACATAGGATTTCAGGCTGATTCTAAAACCCCAGCTTGCCACAGATTTTATCTTAATTGCCTAATTAAATATTGTGCATTTGATCTCTGTGATGCAATCAGGTTTTTATACTAGGCTAACTATGGCTATTTCTCATACTTAAATTTTAATCCATGCTCTTTAACAAATAAACATACAAACAACGTTTTAAAAATTAAATTAGGCTCTAAGACATTTAAGTCAGCCTTAAAAAGTTGCAATCTTCTTGTAAAATGTTAAAATCTTGATAATTTTTTTTTATTCTTCACTGAAGTTTGGAAGCTCAATAACTTTTTGAGATAGATCAGATCCTTTTTAAAAAGGGCATGATCACTTATTTGTCATAGCATATAGCAGTTTCTTAAATTTAAAAACTAAAAGTAAAACTGCTTTGTGTATTATCTGCTGTGTAAAAGTTATTTTCAAAGAGCAGCAATAGCGTCTGTGTTGGAAAAGAAGATCTCCAAAAACTACCAGTACCAAAAGGCTCATAGGACTAAGCTTCAGTCTCCTTCCCCAGTAAGTTTAAGAAACAGAAGTCTGTATCTGTAGTTATGCAACAACTGGGAGGTCTTTTGGAAATGTGAACTTCAGCTAGAAGTGGAAAGCAGTATCTAAACATTCTCCACTACTGACCTAAGGAGAAAAACCTCTTTCTAATCAGAACAGTAGTTCTCATTAACAATATGAAAGAAGTTAAAATTAAAAAATTGAGGGTTTGGATCAAGCAGCCTAAGCCTATAGTGAACAAACTTTGAACAGAAACCATCTATAGTAACTAAGAATTTAAGGATATTTGGGGATAAATGGGCAGCTTATTTTCTGATAATTCAAATAATTTGTACATTTTAACCTTCTGAAACCTTTCAGGGGTATGTAGAGAACAACAATGCAGATGGTTACATGTTTGAAGATAGAAGTCCACATATTTTAGAAAATTTGATATCAAATTGGCATTTGATATCAAAGGACCTGCATTCTGTTCTGTATGTACTGGACTGAAAAGAACATTTTTAAGTAAAGTTTTGTAGACTCTGCTGTACTTCAAGTGCAACATGTTCTTCAATCTTGTTTAAGCAGATTCAAGTTCAAATGGTCTCTCCTCTGTCTGTAAATTACCACAAATCACAAGCTGATTGGAATGGCTGAAGAGCTTTCTGCAGGAAGAGTGTGCTGCAAGCTAAAAAGACAAAGATATTTATTCCTGGAGTTGTATAAAAAGTGCTGGTTTATATCTTGTGCTGGAAATGGAAATAACCAGTCAACCTACTATTTCTGTAAAATTCATTCCCTATGACTCTGTCCAATGGAAAGAAAACCCAAACAAACAAAATAACAGGTACTGAAGGAAGAGGCTGCTTCTATAGGCACAAACACCACATGATGAACAAGCCCTATATTAGAGAAAAATCTAGCATGCATCTTCAACATTGCTTGCAGAAATCAAGGACAAGAAGTAACTTCTAAAAAACTATACAAGGAAATGTTGCCTTCTTTTAAAAATGTATAAGGAAATAATTACACTGATTAATAAAACACTGATATTCACAACCCACCTGAACTAAAACTGGTTTACATCTTCAGGAAAGAAGTCAAAACAGTACAGAACATTTCTTTTTTTTTCTCTTAAAAAGCAGAGAGTGCCACACCATCGAAGATAAACTGTTGCTGCATATAGATTTGAATCAACCTTCTTGTGCTTTCCATTCAGGGGATACAAAATATGAGGTCATGATTCCTGATAAACTGTTTACAGTTATCAGATGCCTACACAAATCAAGCTTTTTTCCCTACCTAATTTATTATGGAATTGCTAAAACTACAGTAAGATGTAAAGGGTTTCAAGAAGTTTCTGTGAGAAATACTTAGGATATTTTACAAAAAAAATTGATTTTTCTTTAGTTCACCTATGTTTACCAATATATATGGTAAATGCACCTTGAGTATAAGAACTGCATGAAAACAGTCTGAAAAAAATAAAACATGGAAATTGATGTGTGAGACCATCAATCCCCTTCCTACTTCCAATTATTATTATTATTATTTTATTCTTTTTAAATACCACCACTGACAAAACCCAATGCAAGATACAGTCCCCAAGCCCACACCAAACTGCTTTGCTTTGCCGTGCATCTTTTCCAGCAGGTTTTCACACCTGCTTCTTCAGACAGAGCATCTGAAGGCTACAAAAGCACAACTTGTACTTCATCCGTCATGCTTATTTGTGTGATGTTTTTTCCAGATCTGGAAGTTTTTCAATTAGTGCCTTATGGTTCATGTTGATACTGGCTATAAGTCCTCCTTCATTGCCATCTGAGCCAGTGTAACTAATTTCTTCTCCAGTCAGGGTAGTCATATGGCCACCCAAAGCTCTCAACACTGCATTTCCAGCACATATGTCCCACTTCTTAATGTAGGTGACATGGATATACACGTCAGCTTCTTCTTGATTCTTTTCAGGCACATCAAGGAGGGCCAACACTTTATAACCTAGAAGAAATGGGTAGAGGTAAAAAGAAAAAAAATAAACCAAGCTTTCCTGCAGAAACACATTAAAAGAACAATACCATTTTTCAATCCCTATATCATGCTATCTTTTTCTCCCTGCCTTTACAATAGAAAGAAAATGTATACACCACTCTTTAATAAGCAAATCAGCCCAGGGCATTCCCCTTTATTATTCATTATGCAGTACAAAGCAATTGCTCAAAACAGTATCCATTCTTTTATGGATTTTCTTTTCAATTTTTCAACTCTTTGACCAATATACTTGTTTCATTAATCTGTCCATTTCTTCATTTTCTTAAACAGAGTCAAGTCCTGGACAAGACCAGATAGAATCAGTTACACTTTCACCTTCTTGGTAATTGCATTACCAAGAAGCAATGCAAGACCTTCTTGACTAAACAATCTGTAAGGCAGCTCTGGCTTTTCACATTAAAGACACAGAAATATACATTTCTGTAAAAATAAAATTTTGCATGGCTTTTCTGAGACTTTAAAACTACTCTTGTTCACACTAGTGCCCCCCATTCATGTTTTACTAGTAACATGCACGAAGACATCGCATAAATAAAAAGTATTCTAAAACTTCTTTAAATTGAGTAGGAGGCAGATAAAAATGGACTTTAGTGATACTAATTTTCTCTTTTGACATTAATGCAATAAACAGTACCAAACTTTGGTAATGGCCTTTTTCTTAATTTTTTTAAAATCAGCCATTCTAACAGCTAACTAACAAGCAACAGATTCTCTTCCATGATTGTGCCTGTGGTCACACAACCCTTTTTCTCCCACTGAGGCACCAGTGCCTTCCATGAGCATACATCAGTGTGTTTCAATGAAAGGACCACAACAACATTGCTGGCCCAGCCTTAGATTCAGTAACATAGTGACTTGTGAACAGCCTGAAATCTGAACCAAGTCTGCATGTAGGTTCCTAAATACAGGAAAAAATGTGTCCCTATTGTCAAGGGTTTGCTTTCAGTGATGTGAAGATCAAAAGGCAAGAGGAAAAAGAGAAGACACCACGGTACATCCTTTTGTCTAGTAACAGCTACACCATTAAAATGTTCTGAAGCAGTAAAATGGATAGGATGCTTAAAGAACCAAACCTGCTCCACCAGCGGGGATTATCACAGTTTTATTTCCAAATGTCTGCCGTGCAACCTGCTCAACTTTTCCTGCATGGGAGCGGGACACAATAATCCTTGGAGTCTTCTCGTTGTAGGAGGAACGAGCTTTTACATTTGACCCACCATCCACCATCGCCCAAGCTACAAGAGAAACAAAAATTCTGCTAAGATTTACAAAAGACAATCTCTGTTAAGTGTGAGGATAAAAGGGTACTTATTTAATAATATGTAATTGATACCTCAGACTTTGTATCTCTCAATACTGTAAAAGAGAAAGAGCTGACAGAGGATGGGGTGCATAGCCACATATGCACACAAGGGAAGAGAAAGAGGCCACACACACATTGGTGCATATGGCATTATCCCAAGCCTGACTGTTCTTGAGTAATACTTCCAAAAAACAGAATAAAGGGGAAAAATCCCAAGTAGTTAATATTTAGAATTTGCAATTGGAAAGCTACCAAAGTTAGAAGGATGGCTCCTAGTCAGAAATACATCCAATATTTCCTCAGACAATGTTTTTATGTAAGACCAAAAAGCCCCACTACCCTTTAAAGCAGATACCAAAAATGCTATGGAGTAATTTTGTTCAGAAGGAGAGTAATGCTAAAGAAGGAAATAGCTCAGAAGGATAGTGCTACAAAGAAAAATATTTGATGTTGTGTTTCAGAGAACTGAATTTAGAATCCACAACTTCCCACTTGTTTTATCATGAACTTCAAAGCCAAGCTTGGTAGGTGGCATCCCCCAACCATTAATTTGACATTTACTTAGTTCATCTCAGTACAGGGCCAGATTGTTTGGCAACAGACTGAGCTCTGTGTAATAACAATACTGGCTGCCCTTTATTGCTTTGTATTTGTGTGGTAGTATTAGGAACAATTTGTCTCAAAACATATCAATATTTCCAGCTTGGAAAATGAATACTTGTCACACAGAATGACAGAATTCATTGCATCTCATGATTCACGTCTGAACATTGCACACTTCACTATTATCAAAGGAAATAAATTTTCAACATTACAATGCTAAAAACCTATTTCTTCAGATAGGTATTGACACCTAAAAAAATATGTTCCAAAATCTCCAAGATTCTTGACGCATATTGGAATTTAGCACATACTTAAGTGACTGCTAATTAAATTCATATTTATAGACAGCAATATACTTAGCACAAAATGTTGAGTGTTCAGTGAGCCAAAAAAAGGACAACAAATACAAGATGCATTTATTCAGACTTAGTTTTTGTGCCAGAGCTACTGCAAAACTTCAGAACTCTAGAGGTCAGTATTGCCTAAGGGAAAATGTAAACAGAAATTCCTGTTTTAAATACACAGTAAGACACGAATACTTAAACTAGTCTGAGGCCTTCAGAAGTGCATGCAAATTGTCAAACTTGCAGCAATGCTTGCTGATACATCATTAATACTAAAAAATTAATGACTTCACAGCTATGGCATTAAAAACATGTTAGATAATCAATAAGACTATACTAGACAGTCTTGCCTGTTACATGCAGTTGCCATTAAGATCTTTATTCAATTTTTTTTTTATTCACACCAAATAAACAGGAGCTCCTAGGTACATTATCACAGACCCAAGTTACTCTGCTAAATGAGCAAAGTACTCTTTTTTGCTAAAGATAAAAGAACACATAAAACTGCTCAGTATTTGTAGCTTTAACTTGTTTTCTTTATTTGATATAAGCACTCTAATTGAAGGGATCTTAGCTCTTAAAAGTATTTTCAGCTAGTTTGTTCTAAATGCATCATTTTTATTTTAAACAAGGGTGGCATTTTCCTTTGTGGTTTTATAGCACAGAACACATCTAAAGCTCTAATTGAGTGGTCTGCTGAAGCAACCTATTGCTGCTGGTACTATTTTCTCATTTATACCTACAAGATGTTTTCCCAAACACCAAATTTTAATTAATACTATGACTGAAAATGATGGAAATATGTGAAGGCATGAAGGTACCTGTGTATGATGAGAAGGGCTTGTGTATCACACCTATTACTGGTTTACCATTTACAGCCACACAAACCATTGTCGTGACATACTGTCGAAGATCCTCTGCGGGCAAAACAAGAAAGGGAGCAAGTTTACAATCAGATGCCAAGAACACAAAAGGAAAACAGACAGGAGATTATTCAGATTATTCTCTGAAGACTAGTTTACATTCTGCCTCTTGCAGTTATGTAACTTTGATGTATCTTCAAATAACCTTTCAGTTTTCAAAAGACTTTGAAAACTTTTCAGCTTTCCAGCAATTTTTCCTGTTCAGTAGATGTAACCTATACTCCTACCAAATCTAATGCTATCAGCTGTGGATTATGCAACACACGTTTTCATGGAAATCTGTGCCCCTGCATTCTCCCTTCTCTGCTTCATCTCCTATCCTCTAGTGGTTCAAAAATGGTAATTAAAAAGCAAAAATCATCCCCTGGAAAGCATAACTGTAACAGTGAAATAGTCACAAAAAAATTCCCGGTTTTGTTACTTTCTAGAATTTTAGCTGGTTTGCCTTGAACTGTTTATGTGACATCCTAAAATATTTGCAAAGGGGCCAGGCTCAATTCTACATGTTTTTTTGAAAAATGACAACAAAAATTTCCTTGTATCAAGTTAAATAGTATATTTACTTAGTATTCCCTTTCAATAAACAAAACCAAACATCTAAGATACTTAAGAGTTGCCACAGTAATGACTGAAATAAAGAAACATGTAATTCCAGTACAATCCATAATTGACAGTTAGCATTTATTACAGCAATTACTTAGTTGCAAGGATACCAAAATAATTTCAGAGTTGGAATATATAAAAGTAAATGCTGTAATTTGAGAACTACAGAGATTTCATTATGTAATTTGTTCAATTAAATCACATTAGCTTTGACATAAGACACTTTAACAAGATATGTCCTGTTAAATACTTACTATTTTGTCTCCAGTTTAAAAGACAAACATCAGAATTACACAAATGATTTGTCAACAAGAATCAGCTACCTGTGTATTCTTGTGTAGCATCTAAGGGATCGATCCAGACAGTGACACTTTCTGCTGGCACCTCTTTAGGCTGTATTTTTTGCTTTATTTCTTCAGGAATACTGCGATCCCAGGAGACTGTCTCCTGATCAGCTGTATCAACACGCTCCTCAGAATTTATCTGTGGTGAGACAACAAAAGCAGTTACATTAACATATCAGATACAGTAACTGCGGCACTTGGGAAAATTACAGGTTTGCTCACATTTTCTCTTTCTTCCTTCACCTCAAATGCAGGAATTAAGTAGTTTTTTCAGCAACTCACAGGCTATTATGATCATGTGACAAGCAATGGAAAACCACAGTCCTGAATTTGTGGTGTGAACCACACCAGCTGGACACTGTTGTTTTGGCTGCAAGCTCTCCCTACTGAATGTTCCCACAGTATGAATCAGATTTTTTTAAATCAATATTTAAATGCAGTTGATTCAAGTACTACAGGCAGAACATTTGACTCTGGAGAATCATACAGTACTCAGACAGCAGGAGGTCTAAAATTCAATTTATACAGACCAGTAGAAGCACATGGAAATGTAGAGATATACTATCACCAGATATTATGCAGACTGTGCATGACTTGGATGAAATTGGAAGAAATCTTAGTATATATATTTCTGCTGTAGGCATTGAGTTACAACTAGAAATTTAAGCGACTCAATTAAATTTAACCACAACACAACTGTCAGACAAATTTATTTCACAAACAAGTTAAGTAACATCCCATACCCATTTTTAGGGCAGGTTGGGGTAAGGTCCTAAGATGGCCTGTGAAGAGCATTTTTTAACGGCAGTCAAAAGTCACATTTAAGCCTGTTGTCACCTGCTGCCCAGCTTAATGAACGTTACTCCACAGCAGAGGGCATTTCAGGACATCAAGCAGAGCCCGGTACAGAAGCACACAGCACCGATCTGCTGAATGGAATAACATTCTGCAAAACCCAACACAACGTCCTTGTTACTGCAGTAGCACAATATTTTTGGATGATCAGAGATGCAGTTGTCCCAGAAGCTGTAGGTAAGTGACATGGAAAGACAATGAAAATGAAGGAGCTATCATTTGAGCGTGACAGACCTTATATGAGCAGGATTTTTACATAACTCACATCATAACAAGAAAAGGCATCACACACATCTCAACTGTAACAAGGTATTAGCCAAGAGTTAAGGGCCATTTTCTCCAAGACAGCTCAAAAAGAAAAAGGAAGCAGAACTGCAGCAACTCCAGCCATACATCATAGCTGTCTTCTCACATAAAAACAGTATTTGAAGCATTATATGTCAAACATGGAGCTCTTGAAGTGGCCGTGACATTTACAAATTAAACACCTGTCACTATACAATAAACCTGATGATTGCATTTTCCCCTAGGGAAAACAAACAGTTCTGCAAAGTCAAGATGAGTAGTTCCACAGACTTGGCAGTCTCAACATAGCCCCTGGGCAGTTCCTAAGTTCCACTACAGCACATGACATACCATCATAAAAAAACCATTTCCTCAATAGAAGAAAGGGGCCTCCAAGAAGTTAAGGGGTTGGAACCAATGCTCAGAAGGAGGAATATCTTGTTAAACCTGTTGTTACAGTACACTAGAATGCAAAGACTGAAACTATCTGAAAGATACTGTTTTCAGAGAAACACTGCCTACTAGTTCAGATTCTGTACCAGTGACTGTGACACTGCAGTATTTATAATGCCATAACGTGAGGAGCCTCGCTCGACAGACATGATTATTGCATGAGGAAAAAAAACCAAACCAAACAAACAAAAAAACCAAAAACCAAAAACAACAAAAAACCCCTGGGGAAATAGTGATAAGGTTGCATAGACATCTGGAGAAAGAAAAAAAAAAAAAAACCAAAACCAAAACCTCAAGTGGTTCATTCATTCTTCCATTCATATGACCATTTACTCTTTAGCTTTGGCTGAATACTTGCCTGAGAGGGGCTCATCAACCCTTAAAACTTCTTTCATTCCTCCTGTTTTTTGTTTTGTTTTTTTTTGTTAATGAAGGAGACTATACCTGGAAAACATGCCTCTGTGTTAATTCCATGTTCTTATTTGTCATTCTCATTTGCTGGCAGCTTCCAGAGGCCACAACCTTACACTTTAAACATCACTCTTCTCAAGCGATATGGATATGCAGTTCACTGCAATCCCAAATCCTCACTCATAAATTAGGAGTAGCTATGGTATAAAGACAATCACAAGGCCAAATATTTCAGGAACTAGACCTTATTTCAGCAAGATGCTCTGGGGTTAATTGCCTAACAGCTGTAAGGTGTAGAAGTCCATCTGGGGAAGTTCTGGAAGCTGAGCACTGACATGAAGGTTAACTACATTTTGGCAATCTTCCCCAGTTATGCTTGAAGCAAAAGCCATTCTCACAAGGAACTGGATCAAACACAGAGGTTTAATAAAATATAGGTAAATCAGTGCATGGAATATTGCTGAAAAGTAAAAAAAAACCCAAAAAGCTCAAAACCATTATTTCATAAATAAGGCAGTCTGGCTGCATCTCACCAGTACAGTGCTTCCCCAAAACCAGCCTGTAAGGTGCAGGAACTCCATAACAAATGAGGAATGCTGCTCATGGGAGCCAGCAGCAGAGGTCCAATACCAACACTAGGATCAGTCCACAGTGTGCCTTCCAAAGCACCCAGGTGTTTCCAGCCTTTGTAAACCTCTGCACAGAGCACACTCCTGTCTGGCACACTGGTGACTGGAACACAGATCTGCCCAGGAACACAGGAAGCAACTCCAGCATACCACAAACTTGTCTGGATAAATGCAGTGCTCTGGACAGCCAACAGTCCTGACCACTTCAGGGAACCTCACAGAGACTCTTTGTCCTGCGCTGGTTTAGTCCCTACCAGCACTTCCTGCTGTCTTTATGGCAGCTCATCACCCAAAAAACCTGCCTGAATACTAGCTAGCTGTCCCTGGTACGGCACACAACTTCAGGCTTTCTCCTGGTCTGAAAGAGTGGAACACAACTGGAGTTTTGCCTTTGAATTCACCCATTAAAGGTGAAAAAGTGAAAAAATATAAGCAAACACCCCCTCCCTCCTCCAAAATAGAAG
This sequence comes from Pseudopodoces humilis, assembly GCF_049639895.1. Lineage (NCBI taxonomy): Eukaryota > Metazoa > Chordata > Aves > Passeriformes > Paridae > Pseudopodoces > Pseudopodoces humilis. The sequence continues at coordinate 37,602,029 of NC_142200.1, read as the reverse complement.
CTTCTGTTCAAATACTTCAAACCAGACATCAGTACATGAAAATGCAATGCTTTTCTTAGAAAGTGTTTGGTGGCATGTTATTTTTTTTTTTTAATTTAGTACTTCCTCTCCTTCCCTTTATAATTCTCATTTTATGAGCTCAATAATCATTTTACATTTTAATATGCAAATAATATGAAGTAGCACAGCATTTTATTCCTGAGAGCATCAATAACCCCATTGGAAAATTACATCCTCTGAAATCCAAATCTTAGTGCTGTTTCATTAGAAAATAAAACAAGAACACAAATACTATGACACCTGTATTATAAAAATACCAATTAAGCTACTCAAACTGAAAGAAAAAATCATTAAAAAAAATACAACAACAACAACAAAAAAACCCCAAAACAACCCCCCCTACAGATTACCAGTCAGAATATGAACATAAGAGTATTCCAGGTATTACCTTTCAAAAGCAGAGATTGGAACAGGTTGCCCAGAGAGGTAGTAGATGTCCTTTCCCTCAAGTATTCCAGGTCAGGTTGGATGAGGCTCTGAGCAACCTGATTGAGTTGAAGATGTCTCAGCTCATTGCAAAGAGGTTGGGCTAGATAGCCTTTAAAGGTCTCTTCCAAACCAAATTATTCTATGATTCTATGACTCAATGGACAAGTCTATTGATTTGAATGGGACCAAGGAAATGAAAAGCATTAGTAAATGAAATGAAAACATTAGTAAAACATTAATAGGTGTCTGTTTTTCTGTTTTGTTGGTACACTGATGCTGCATGACCTGCATAGCCACTTCACCAGTGATGATAAGCATTATGCATGCCCAAGACTCAACTTTTCCACCTGTATCCACCTGACATGAGATGGAGGAAAAAAGTGGAGAGAAAAAAGTAAATGCGAACATTTGCAAACAATAAACCAATAGTTTCAACATCTTCTTTCTGAGTGACTGAGAAATGTCCTCTGTGGATGGTGGAAGATACTTTATAATTACATATACCTTCTGTACTAATGTCTAGAGCAACCACTAAGAGCTCATGTTCATGTCTGTCCAACCTGATGGCCTTCTAGATGGAGCGACTGCAACAGCTGACAAGGGTGCCAAGACCAACCAGTGTCACCTATCTAGACTTCTGCTAGGCCCACATGACATCATTATCTCCAAATCAGAAAGACATAGATTTAAAGATTATTCAGTAGATAAGGAATTGGATGGATGGACACAGACAGGAAGTTGAGGTCAACAACTTGTACGCCAGTGATGGTCTCCCTCAAGGCTCCGCTTTGAGACTAGTGCTGTTTTATATCTTTATCAATGACAACAGTAAGATCAAATGGACCCTCGGCAAGTTTGCAGATGAGTTGAAACCAAGCTGTGCACTTAACACAGCAGAAGGAAGGGAGACTGTCCTGAGGGACCCGGACAAGCTTGAGGAGTTGGTTCATGAGAACCTCATTAAGTTTAACAAGTGCAAGATGCTTCAGCTGGTTTGGGGTAATCCCAGGAAAGAGTACAGACTGGGGGAACTCACTGAGAGCAGGATGACAGAGACAACCTTGGGGTTTATCACGGATGTGTGCTCACAGCCCAGCCAGCCAACTACCTCCAGGGATGCATCAAAAAGGCAGCATGGCCAGCAGGTGGAAGGAAGCGATTCTCCCCCTCTCCCCTGCCATGGTGAGACGCCACCTGGAGTGCTGCAACCAGGTATGGAGTCCTCAGCACAATAACGATGTGGACTTGTTAGAGTGGGCCCAGAGAAGGGCCACAGAGATGATGAGAGGTGTGAACACCTATCCTACAAAGACAGGCTGAGAGCTGGCCTGGAAGAGAGAGAAGGCTCCTGGGAAACCTTAAGGTCTCTTAAGCACTTAAATGGTGTTTATAAAGAAAGAGGGAGAATAACTTCTTGCATCGGCAGATAGGGATAGGACAAGGGGGAGTAGTTTTAAAGTAAGAGGAGAGATCTGGCTTTTAGAGAGAGATTTTAGGAAGAACTTTACTGTGAGGGTGGTGAGGCACCTGATCATGTTGCCTAGCGAAGTTGTGGATGTCTCATCCCTCAAAGTGCTCAAAACAAGACTGGATGGGGCTTCGAGCAACTTAGTCTGGTGGAAGGCATTGCTGCCCATGACAGGGTAGTTGGAACAAGATGACCTCTAAGGTCCCTTCCAACACAAGTCATTTTATGACTCCACAATACCCACAACTTCACACCTTTGAAGGTACGACCTATTGGGTAGCTGCATGGGACTTTAATTGAATCGCTCTTACCTGGCTGTGCTACAGAGATGTCCCAGCTCAAAGGAGAGTGGTTGAAACAGCAGACTTTGGGATTTCCCCCACTTGGAGATCCCTTCAACCACTGCTGCACTGCACCAAAGAGCAGCCCTACACTCACTGCATTACAAGACAGACTGCTTTACCTGCATTGGCACTGCTTCTGTTTTTCTCCTCAAATGTATCAGAGGTGAAAGCTGTCTCAGCTTCTCACAGCATCTGTACATACATAAACCATGTGAAGGAATCAGATGCCAAAACCTCTGAATGTAAATACCCACTCCACAAGTCAAGACATATAAATATGCTCAACAGGAGAGCAAAAAGCACTCAAAGCACCATTATTTCCAGTATCTGAGGAAAATATCTAACCTACCCTGGTTACAAAACAACGCTGCAGAATCTGTTACAAAGGGAGGGATGTGCATTCACACCAAGATCACACCAAGACTTAGCTCACCTGCATCCAGGACCATTCATGATCCCTCCCTTCCAACTTTCAAATTTGGGGATGGTGAATAGCAGTTTTCACTATGAATGAAAGCTGCTTTTTGAAAACTTATGTTACTTAACTCCACAAAGAATATAAACTGGGAAATCAAAGTACCACTTCTTTTTGTAAATTTAAAATGTCTTTAAGCTTTAAAAAATTTGAATAGTAGCCTTACCAGCATAGTTAAAAAAAAAAAAACCACCCTGATTTTGTTCAATACATGGACATTTTCAAAGCCAGATGCATGCTTTTGAAAAGGTTCTTTTCCTCCTTAGATTATCACAACATATTAGAAAGAAAAAATAAGCTTTTACAGGTGATCTTCATGCCTTTCAAAAATGTTCCTCTTGCAAAGGCTCAATTTACATGGAATATTAGCAAGGCAGATTTTGTTATGAAAAGAAAGAAGACCTTGCTGAATCACAAAGTTTTCTAAAAAAAGCTTATTAAAAGGTAATTAAGTTTAGAAGCAGCAAGTTTGAAGTCCTAACTTTAAAGCTAATTAGTTAGTTTACTTAAAAATTAAGTTTAAAACCATAAAGCACATTTGTATAAAAATGTGTAAGGTATAAAATAATACAAATGTATAAAATAATAAGAAGTATAAAACCCTCCAGTCTCACGATGACATTCATTTAATCAGAAAACAACAAGTACTTCTATAATTACACCATGACACTGAAAAAGGACACGTGCCTTTTTCAAGGCACCTAAGGCAAGGCAGACAGAGGTTTTCCTCTAACATCAACTACATCTTTCATTTCAGTAACAAGAAGTCACTTAATCCAGGAACAAGATGACAGAACATGCAAAGAAGAATCTGGACAAGCCTAAATGTCAAGTAGTTCAATTAGTGCTTATCAAAACTCATTAGGTAACTTTGGCCATTAAGCCAGCAGGAAGCAGACTGAAACAAACAGGATCTAATAAATGATAAAGACATATCCAATGACAACTCTGCTTCTATGGACTTGCAATGAATGGAGGTTGGTGAAAACAACAAAAGTGGAGTTGAGGGAATCAGCACAGATCACAGGATTCACTGTTTCCACCAGTAATCTGCAAAAACAACTAGAATTTTAGACCAGGAAAAGAAACCACTTGCTCATTAGCTCACCAAAACCAAGTGATTTCAGTAGATGGCTAAATTCTCCATTATAGTTCTATACAAACCCAAGTCTAGCAAAGAGAAAGAGGTAACTTGCTTGTCACAAGAGTTGCAACACTTCATTTTAAGAAAACATCCAAATAAGGACAAATTAGAAATCTACCAATAAAATAGATAATACCCAAAAAACGTCCACTGTTAGTGAGTGGCTGCACTAAGAAATTCAACTCTCCAGATGCTCAGCTGATAGATTAAACACCCACAGTGTACAAACAAGCCAAATGAACTACTTGTAATTGCCTCTGAAAAGATAATCACAGAATTCATTAGCATACAGTTACACTCTTTAACTTCATTTTTATGCAGAGAGAGTGGGCATAAGTCATCTGGCATCATTTGGAACCCATGTGAGGAGATTAATCTCCAGACAACATCTATTACTGAGATTTCAGATTAACATTAACACTTCTTGTTTTACTTAGAAACCCAGTGGCAGTAGCAAGGATCATCCAGGTCAGAAGAACATAAATTTCATTAAAAGCCCTAAGATACAAGGAGCCTATTCTCACAAGATGAAAAGACAAATTAATGAACCTACTCACTAAAGTGCAATACCTCTGAAGTTTAAGTAGTATTTTCTTTTTTAAAACCACCTCTTGAACATATCTATCTTTCACACAGAATCCATATCAATTGCAGAGGTTGCCATCTCATATGAAATTCCAGTTTTTTAGGTACGGTAGTTGGCACTGTGGTCAGAAGCCTATAAACAGTGAGTTGAAACCTAGATAGTACTTCAGATAGCCTGATAAAAAAAAAATGCTTGGAGCCATTAATCTTCAAAAGTCACATTAATTTAGAAGAAAAAGTAAAACTGACATGTTCTTAAAGTTTCATTTCAAGCACTGATGCTGGCATTATCATACATGCATAAGCTTGAAATGTGATATTTATCCTCAGTCTTAACTGGGAAAGAGACATAAGAACATTTGGATTCAGAACAGTGGCAAGACTCATAAAAAGATGCTCAAAGAGGAAGACTGCGATTTCCACCACAGTTGCAATATTAAAAAAAGGGAGCAAACAAGATGAAACTCTATTCAGTATTTACACTAGAAAAGAAGATATAGATGGTGCAACTCTAGAACAAAAGTAAGCCAAAACAGCTCAAAATGAGAATGTAGGGCAGAATACAATCGGATCAAAGACTGAAATCTGCATCCTGTGAAAGCAACTCCAGTATAGCACAGCAGTGAAATAGCAGAATTGTGTGGGTCACTTTAAAATTGGCTTTTTCAGTCAGAGGACAAGAGGTAATCTGGTCAAACTGCAAATTTAAGGAACAGTCTGTCAATCATTCCTGCCTTTGTGATCAAGTAGGGCTGCTCCTTCAGATGTGCTGGATATTGGCTGAAGTGGGAAGTGAACCAGGTTACTCCTAAATAACCTTTCTTTTAAATAACTTTTATTTTTAATTTTTACTCAGGACACAATCAGTTATCAAGATCCTGACATTGATCCCGGGACAGGCCACATTAAAAGAGTAAGACCCTAAGGCATGATAATGAGAGGGATCTTTCAGCAGGTAATGCTGCTGAAACCCTGGTATTATTAGATTGTTTCTTCACAGAACATATCAGCATTTCTGGCTAGTCTATCACTGAATTTCAAAAGAATGCCTCCCCAGTCTATTCCCACCCCAGCAGCAGGGCTGGATCAAGCATCTGTTTAATCTCCTCACCTAATTCCCATCCCAGTCCTTATCACCCCACCACTGTGCCAGAAGAAGAATAAATAAGGCTGCACGGAGAACCAACCAGGAAAGAAGAAACCCAGAAAAGATAAACAAAATAAATAAAAAATGAAAGCAGCAGAGGGAATTATTACAGCTGGATCAGAGCTTTAACTTGTTAGCATGACAAATAAATGAGGCCAATGTATTGTAGTGGTAACACCTCAAACCTGTAATTGCAGTTGAGAACTTCACCAGGAGAAAGCAGTGCATATGTTTTGGCATTAAGTATATTTTAAAATTAACTGTACAAAGATGCTTCATGGAATACACATGAAAATATTTACTGCCAGATGTTGAGTGCAATCAGACAACACTGGGTAATACCCAAGGAAGCAGTAAGTGGCTTGCCCCTTGTCTCTTATCCTTCTCAAGCCTATTTCTGAGTGATATAAAAACTCCACCACTAAATCTAAACCAAATTTACTCAGCGATAAAACACAATTGAGCTGCACCTCTTTGGTCTTACCTAACACAGACTTGAAAGGTCTGAACTGATGCAAATGCATCTATTTATATTAAACAGAGCAGTTGATGTCAGCGGTGGAGTTCCTCTTCCTCTGTAGAGACAATACCTTTACTCAAGAGAACAAAGGCAAATACTTTCTGTGGGATTTTTTTCCCCTCAGATTTTGAAAGGGCTTTTTTTACAAATCCCAACTCATTGTATTATAAGACTTTTCCCAGATTTATTTCAGCTTCTGCAAGTGAGAAGCCTAACTCTTCAATCTTCTCTTAATAACCATACTTTAAGAAACTCAGATCTTCTTCAGAAAGACCATTTGCATGCTTTCTCTTTTTATGTCCAGCAGCACAAACCAGGGAATCCAACGCTGCTCACTGACTTTAAGTTTATTTCAGTCGAACGACTTTTCCCCTTGGTTACTTTGTACCACCGGAAAGTCACGGTTATTCTTAGAGAATCACAGAGTAATTATAATTGTTTGGGCTGGAAGGAACTTTCCAGATCTCATTCCAACCCCCCTGCCATGGGCTGGGATTTCTTCCACTAAACCAGGTTGCTCAAGGCTTATCCTGACCGTGAACATTTCCAGGTCATCCACAACTTCTCTGGACAACCCGGTCCAGTGCTTCAGCACTCCCACAGTAAAGAATTGTGTCCTAATGTCCAATTTAAACCTGTCCTCTTTCAATTGAAAGCCATTCCCCCTTGCCCAGTCAACACATGCCCTTGTACAAAGCTCCTCTCCAGTTCTCCCCTTCAGGTTCTGAAAGGCTGCTGTAACATCTTGCAGGAGCTTTCTCTTGTCCAGGCTGAACAACTCAACTTCCTTTGCTTTAAAGGCATATTTTAGCACCTAGTTTTTGTGCTAGTTCATCTTTTTCCTGGCTGCAGCATTTGGAGACATTTTAAATACTGAGGTACTCCTGTTAAGCTCAAGAACTTCAGGATGTGAAAAAATCAACATTTTGCATGAGCTTACTCTTGGAATTATTGCAGTTTTTGTTTGACAGCTTTTATTAGCATCATCTTCTCTAGAAAGGAGAGAAGAGGAGGTTTATTTGACTACAGCAGCATCTTTTATTCTAGAGTCACTCTGTACAGGGGGCTAAGACTACAGATATAAAGTAAGGTATTTCTTACATGGTGCAATTTTTTACTGCCTCAGAAAATCCTCTATAACCCCTATATTCACACCAAAACTCAGCAGGTCTATTCTATGAAAGAGCTGCAGTTTAAGATGGGTTGCTCTGAAGTTACACTTGAAGGATTAGTAGATTGAGATAATACCTTGCCTTCACACCTGAGAAGCACACACAGTATGTATATAGTAGGAGAAGAAAGCTTTTATTTTAGTTTGGGCAGATGTTTATGAATACATCTTCATCACAGACTTTAAGAGACAAAATGCCTTATCAGTGTATATACAGCTTAGTGGGTATTTTTTAAACACTACATGAGGTAAACTGTTATTATCCCCATCATGTTCTTAAAATACTTAATATCCCACAGCTCATCTGTCAGACTGAGTAACTCCAGATCACCTGAAAAATTTGTCAAGTACACTCATCCTAGACAGCCTCAGTTCTCCAGCTCAGTCAATCTAAGGAGTGGGGAAAAGGAAAAGACATATGCCTGGTATTTTCCAGTTCCACAGACCTATGCACACATTTTCAGTTTTATATTGCCTTTGAGAACATATCTACACTTTCAAAAGTACCATCTATTCTTAAAGAACAGCAGCAGACATCACCTGTGAGAAAAAAAAAAGGGAGTACCAAAGCTTTTTAAAAGTAGATGTTCAAAGTTAACACCCTCTACCAGAAAGGCACAAGTCAGACCGTCACTGCTAAGAATCCCAGGCTCCAGAGCAGAGTTTACATGAGACCACAGAGCAGGCAATACACAATTCACTGTGTTCTTCAAGCCCAGACAGAATCCCAGCCATCTCTAGAAGCACATGTAAGACAACTCTTACATGTAGATTAATGAAGTCCCTCCATCTGTGAAAGGGGAGAAAGCAGAAGTTTCAAGTCAGCTAAGCTGTAAAGCCAAGATCTCTGAGGGCACTGAATAATTCAAGAGAACAGGGGTCAACACTTTTTCTTCCTTTAACACCGGGCCTGTGAAGGTGCCTTCTCAATCCAGGATATCTTCAAAATAGAACCTGCATAATCTTTCTGTAGAGGAAGATTAGCTACAGCTCAAGTTTATTTCAAACATTGAAGAATTTGTTGTTTCCTCAATTTGTTGTTTCCTCTAGATTTCATATTCAGTTAGTTCTTTACAACACTTTAAAACCCCACCAAAACAAACACCTCTCCCCCCCAAAAGCCAACAAACAAAAAAACATTTTTCTGTGGAACTTTCAAAACAGCAACCAAAAATCTAATAGTAACTCAATAACCAAAAACCAGACTTAGCTACTTTTTCTCTCAACCCATCCAGCAGAAGCATGCAACTACCGCCTCTGAGATCCAAATTTAGGGCTTTCTATCCATTTCAAATGGCGGTGAAAAGCTAAGGAATTTAACATCGAAAGACAGAAGTTCCCATTGATTGAAGTGAAAGCAGAAACAATGCAAACAAACCCCCAGAATCCTCAAAGTATAGTTGAAAGGCTAGGGTGCGACCTTAAGAGGTAGACCCAGATTTCAGAAGTGACGGAGAGCAGGAAGGGGTGTACACCTTTGAAAGCAAAGTAAACTCATTTTGTTCAGGTAGGCAGTGATCCACAGTATTGACACAGCTGTGCTTATCTGCTGTCCTGCAGCCACAAGCGCTGAACACTCGCTTACTGCAGCGCTATGTTCCTAAGCCTCGAATTCTCAGGCGCTGCTCCCGCTCCTGGCTCTCCCCAAAACTGCCGGCACGAAGGACAACCGGCAGGAAGGGTAACTACCAAAACAGTGGCATTCCTCATCTCTGCATCTCAACCGTAGCCGGAATTTGCACTGTGCAAGTACCTCTATCCTTAACCACAGAGCTCATGGACCGCAACGGCGAGATCCGGCGTTCCCCCCACCCCTCCACGCCCGTAGGGTTTGATACTGTTTCACCTCGCCTGGCTTCCCCTGCAACCCAACACCCACGGCCACGAGCGTGAGGTGGCACGGCCGCAAATTCAGCGGGAGGGGAAGGAAAAGCGCAATCGAGGGCAGCGCTTCCCGCCGCGGTACAACGGGAGCGGCGGCGGTGCGGAGCTGCCCGGCGCCGGGGCTCCGCACCGTGGTCCCAGCGCCGGGCCCGCGGCAGCCCCCGCCCCACGGAGGGCGCCTGGCACCCACCTGCACGGCGGGGAAGGCGCCCTTCAGCAGGTAGAACATCCTGCGGTTAGAGAGGAGGTCGCCGGTGGTCAGCTGCTCCTCGGCCCCCTCCCGCGTCTTCCCCTTGGCCTTGGCGTTGAGGACGTTCCCCTCACGGACCCGCTTCACCTCCTCCCCGCCCCTGACGGCGGCCAGCACGGACACGGCCAGCAGCTCCCGCAGGTCCACGGCGCCGCCGGGCGCAGAGCCAGGGGGCGTCTCGGGCCCGCCGGCCGCCGGCTCGCTCAGCATGAAGAAGGCGAAGCGGCCGGCCAGGAAGCCGGAGTAGAGGTGGTAGAGGACGCCCAGCCCCAGCAGGCAGAACACGGCCATGCCGAGCGGCGAGAGGCGGATGCCCATGGGGGCCATGGCCGCGGGGCGGGCGGGTGGCGGGGCCGGGCAGTCACCACAATCCCATGGCACGGCCGGGGCGCTCCGCTCCCGCTGCTGCTGCTGCTGCTGCTGCGGCGGCGCCGGGCCGGCTCCACGCTCGCGGCCGGGAGGCAGCGCCGTCTGTATCCGGGTCAGGCGGAGGCGGAGCCCGCACTGAGCATGTCCTGCTGTCCCGCAGGCGTCGCGGAGTGCCGCCGCTACCTCCGGGCTCGGCCACGGGAGCACACGCCGTCCATCGCCCGCTGGTTCTCCTGAGCGCTGTGGTTTGGGGTGGTTTATTCCCCTGGGCAGCAGATGCAGCAGGAGCCCGCGGCGGCGGGGCCGAAGGAGCTGCTCCGCCCGCGGGCCAGGAGCCCGAGCCCGAGGCTGCCCGGCACGCTGGGAAGGAGTTTTCACATGGAAATCGCTGTTGGTATAAATTGCTGCTAAATTTCTGAAGATACACTGTTCGCAGTGCTGAGCATCACTGTTAAGCAGCTCTTCTTTTAGTCATACTGGTTTGGGAAGTTTGGGACTCTTTGCCCCCCTGTTCCTCGAAGAATTCCTCTCATTCCGTAAAATGAAACAAATCCAAATGTTTCCTCAGCCAAGTGATGTGATAAAGGCCTACCTGTCTTAATATATACTTTTTCTTTGCACCTCAGTTGTTTTGGGGGAGTGTGAAACTTAATAGCCAGGATGGACATCTGGGGTGGGAACTAGGAAGAGTCTGATTTCTTTCTGTTCTAATTTATGATTCCGTTTAGTAGGTTTCAGGAAATTACAAACACAAAAAAAATATGTTAATTTGGCATTGTTTGAATTAATTAGATATTTTTTACTCGAGCAATGCTCTTGTCTGTTGATACACAGGTTGTAGAAACAGATCTTGGTAGTGACTGTGGGAAGAAGTAATTACTAGGGATCATACATTATAAGTGTTTTCTTGGGCATTTTTTTTTAAGTGTTAAACTTACATAATTAAGAATGTGAAAGCTATAAGGACCAAAATTAAGAGCAGCCTTGCAAACTGAAGTTGCCATATAGTCTACTCTGCATTTCCATATTAATGGCATCTGCATTTACATGGTTACATATCCAGTGTCCTGAAGGATAGCACCCTCTCTGAAGTGCAAGTGTATGTTCAGGGAGTGAAAGTTAAAGGTCACAGAATGAAAAAGCATTTCATTTGAATTCAGGAGTTGGGATTCAGGAGTTGGGTTTAACTATGCTGAGGTTAAATTTTATGTGCTATTAAGCAAAATCTAAAAAGTCCACATTTTCCAGCTTCACACTCCTTTTAAGGTTTAAATTGTTGGTTTTAAGTGTTTTTTGGTTTTTTTCTGTGCAGTTGCTTTGGCAGAATGGGAGCTTGAAAGGATACACTGATCATTTTCCTTAATATTGATTTCACAGTTCAACATTTCATATAATAATGGTAAGAAGCTATGCAGCAATACAGGGTTAATTTTAGAGTAGACTTTTGTCAGTAATGAGCAAAGTAGCCAACAGCAGTGCTGCCTGATGCTATCAGCAACAGTTTCTGTGTGTTCAGTAAACAGGAACTTTAAACTCCACTGTGGTGGAGGAAACCCAGAAGAGGGAAGAAAACCTGCAACTTTATGAACTGGTTTCTTAATGGAAAGGAAGTGAAATACTAGGCTTTTTGTCCCACTGAAGTTTGCAAAGACCTTACAGAGGTGTAGAAAATTAATGGAATTATTACGTGCTACTTATATTTTTTTGCCTGCAGTAAACATGAAAATATTAACAGTAATGTAAGCTGTGAAGAGGACTGTGCACAGAGGGCTCCTTATTTGTGTGTATGTACCATCTGTGCCAGATTTTAGAAGAGACTATTCATTACTGAATGCAATCACACAACCAACAGACAATATGCTCTCAGCCTGTTTCTCTGTAGCAATATTATTCTGTAATTACCAATACCATTTTTAAAGGTTCCAGTCTGGTATCTTCCATATTGTCTTCCCAATATCCCTAAGTTAGGTTCCTCATTTTTATCTAGGGTGCTATTGAGGAACCTGGGCTCCAGAAGACTGCAGATGTCTTTGCAGAGTGCTTTTGGCAGATGGTATAAAGATAGTTTAGGCAAGGTTTCTTTATTGCTTCAACCTGTAAGATGAGTTTCCAGAGACCATGGTGTAGGCATAAAATGAAATCAGCTTGTGAAAAAAAGAAAGAAATATCTGTGTTCATTATTAGTAAAAGCAGATTTATCCCTTTACATTAGGGCTGAGGACAAATTCTAATGGAAATGTTCCTTTTGAAAACAGGGAGCATGCCAGAACACAGGAAGTTTGTTCTCCCTGACTTTCAGAGCCTGTGGCAAGAATGTATAAACTAGTGAGCTTCCATCCTCATCCCGGCTAGCAGTGTTTTGTCAACAGTGCTTTACAGTGCAGTATATTGTCATGGCTGCTTTGCCAGCATCTTTGCTGAGTCGTGGAAAGGCAGGGAATGCCCGCATCTTCCACAGCACCAGCCATGCAAGCAGGTTAACAGGGTCTGTCAGCAGCCACAGAAGTGCTGTGCTGCAGCAGGTTGTTTCTCTGTGACTCTGGCAGTTCATGAAATCATTCATGGGCAGCCTTCCTAAGTGCTCGGTTTTTGTGTCTGCAGTTGCAATGTGTCTGTGGAAAAGATGGGGAGTCCCTGAGGCTCAGAGCTGAGTTTGGTGTGCAGCACATGAAAAAGATCTGCTGTGTCTGCGCTTCTGAAAGGCCGAGAGAGAACAGATGGTTGTTGGATAGTACCAGAGTACCTGCAGGGAACCTGCTGTGGAAGTACCAGTACCATCTGCAGCCCCTGCATTTCCCTGTCAGTGCTGGGAAGGCAGTCCATGACAGAGCCCCATCCAAGGTCTTTCATAGTGAGGAATAGCTTTCTTTTGCATAGAGCATTTGGTTGGAGCAGTGTGTGTGTATGGGGAGCTGTGAATAGTTATTTGGTTTAAGCAATCGAGTTCTTCCTTATTTCTCTCTCTTTTCTCATATGTTTATTTCTGGTTTATTTTATCTGTGAAACCACCTCATCCAATCCTGTTTGCAGCAGCAGCAGCAGTTATGGATAGTTCTTTCTTATATCCTGTCTGACCAAGCAGGGCTGAGAGCCTTGGGAGGGTTGTGCAAAGACGTACCAAACCTAAGGGCATTATTAAAGGATTTATTTAAATTAGAATGTAAAATAAAAGCAGAACGTACAAAATGTGTGCAGCATGAAGGTGGACCAAACAAGGCAAAGAAAGATGGGTTAATGTCTCTATTTTAGACTGTATCCCAGTGAAGAGTTCCTAGGTACCTATAGTCCAGCTTTTCTGAAAGTTTTCCTCCCCATAGTGTGCTCCTTTGTCATGGTTGCTTCCTTTTCCTTTGTGGAGAAAGGATGGTTCCAAGCACATGTGAAGCCTGGGCTGCCATTCAGCAGAATCTTGACTAGCTGGAAAGTTGGACAGAGAGAAACCAGTGAAATTCAGCAAGGGCAAGTGTCAGGTCCTGCACCTGAGGAGGAATAACCCCAGGACAGGCTGGGGCTGACCTACTGGAGAGCAGCTCTGCAGAGAACTGGGACTCTTGGTAGATGGCATGTTGACCATGAGCCAGCAGTGCCCTTGAGGCCAGGAGGACAAAGAATATCCTGTGGTGCATTGGGATAGGTGTGGCCAGCAGGTCAACAGGTGATCCTCCCCCTCTACTGGGCCCTAGAGAGGCCACACCTGGAGTGTTGTGTTCAGTTCTGGTCTCCAAAGTTTAGGAAAGACAAGGAGCTAGTAGAGAGGGTACATAGGAGGTCCACAATGATGATTATGGGTTTGGAGCATCTCTCAGATGAGGAGACACTTCAGGAGCTGGGCCCTGAGAAGGAATCTCATTAACGCATATAAATATCCCAAAGGTGGGTCACAAGAGGATGGTGCCAGACTCTTTCCAGTGTGACCAGTGACAGGACAAAGAGAAGTGACCATAAATTTAAACACAGAAAGTTACACCTTGGCTTTTTTTACACTGGGAGTGGCAGAACACTGGGAAAGGCTGCCCAGGGAGGTTGTGGAATCTCCCTTTCTGGAGACATTCACTCACTTGGACTTCTGCCTGTGTTACCTGCTCTACATGACTCTGCCTTGGCAGAGGGGATTGGAATAGATGTTCTCCAGAGGTCTTTTCCAACCCTAACAAGTGTGTGATTCTGTAAAATATAAATATAGGAAGGGGCTATAATCTGCAATCCAGGTGGGAATTACATCTCACTAGGACAGGATCCAGGTCCTGGATCTGGCAGCAGGTCACATTGCCAGAACTAGAGCTGTCACAGGCATGCATGATCCCCTGGTGTGAGCTGTGCAGAGCCTGTTCCCTACATTGCTCCAGGTCAGCTTAGCGTTGATACTGAGATGTTCTTCCAGCAGTGATGCAGCAAACTCCTTGCTGTCTAATTACCAGGAGAGATTGCTTTGCCCTCCTGCCTACTAGATCTCGCAAGTTTCTCCGTGCACTAAGCTGTTTCCAGGGAATGCTGCTTACTGCAAGTCTGGCTCTGTGCCAGGCTTGGTTCTGGCTTCGTGGCAATGCCAAGATTATAGAATGCAATACCTATGATTCAGGAGAAGGCCTAAGGGAAAACAGAACAGCCTGATCTAGGAGAGGGCATCCAAGGTGAAAGCAGATGCAAAGTGTGATGGGAAGAGAGCTGCCTATGGTGAGACTCTGGAAACAAGTGTAGTCCAAACCTGGATTTGCAGAAGAGCAGCTGCAGCCAGGTGCTGTGAGCTCAGGAGTCAAGGAGTGGGAAGAGACTTGAAAGAACCTGTGGGGTGGTTTGGGGAATTCCGATACAGGCACCTTCTGCTTGAGTTGATAGAAAAGTGGTTAGCCAAAATGTTTGGAACAAATTTTAATGGACACAGGGTTTATGAATCAGATCAGCACTTAGCTAACTGCAGACTTTTTAGTATGCTCCTTCAAGACCTTATGCTATCTTGTAAGTACAGTCAAACCTGGTTTAGGAAAACAGGAAAGAGTGGAATTAAGCTGTTTTTTGAGTCATACATTTGTTAATAGGCCAGTTATGTACAAAGCTTAACAGCTATTCTGGAAAAAAAAATATCTCCAAGTCTTTAAGGAGTCAAGTGTAGAAATATCTTCTGAATAAGTAAGAAATTAATAAGTTTAGAAGGGAAAAGACTGAATTGGTATGGAACCCTTAGAGGATTAGAAGAGCGAGCTTATCGGTAAAAGCTTATGTGATACATAAAAAGAGGCTCTGTAGATACAAGCTAAGCTATATTGTATGCAGAAGACTGCAACCAAAGGAAATATGAAGAGGGAGATTTTTTTATATTTGATCTTTGTGAAAAAAGCTGAAGTGCTTGTAACTTTGTCAGGTTTGGATGCTGTACAGAGAAATCCTTTTGTTTGAATTGTAAACAGCTTGGGAGTTAAATGTAATTTCACTTGTAACTGAATGCCAAGACTGTGGAGACTAAACCACAGTGCATTTCAGCTTAGGAAATGCCCAGCACTTGTGAATTGCACTGAAGCTGTACAGAGCAGTCTAAAGAGAATGTCATAAAAATCAAGGGAAGCAGAAAAATCTGCTGGTGACAGCAAGGAAACTGCTGTGCTGACAACAAAGCAGTGGAGAAGGCATCAAACTCCAGGAATATTAAGGATTTTGTGACAGCTGTCAAGTACAGCCTACACTTTGATCAAGTAAATTAATTAGCTTAGCATGAAGTAAACTTTAGGGGTCCAAGATAAAGAGATTATAGTAAATGATGTAATAGTAAAATTGGCATGATAGTAATTTCTGGTCTTGTACGCAAAAGTTAAAGTATGTAAAATAAAAATGGTATCAAATTAGAACAGCATTTACATGTGAGTTAGTAATATTTATTAGTATGAAATACCCATTCCATTTATAAAGGAATTTATGACATGTAAGTTCAAGGCAGTGGAAAAACTGTATTTCAAAGCTTTATGGAGAGTCTTCTTTAAAAGTTTCTTTTATATTGCTTGAGGGGTTTAGTTGGTGATGGACTCTTACAGACCATTTCAGAAAAGGTTGTAGTGGTAAGACCATCTCAGCTAGGCAGTTCATTTTAACACCATGCTGGTTAACAGAGACACCTCCCAGAGTGGTCACAGATTTTCTGTCCACCCAAAACAAGCCAGTATATTCTCTTGCTTCCAGCACTGTAGAAAGCTACAGAATTGACACTGAATGCTACCAGTTCCTCAGCCATTGGGTGACAAATCACAGCTGAAGGGAGTTTTTGCTCCTCTGTTGCCACACATGACTGTTGCTTATTTCTAGTCCTGCACACTTCTACCCCTTGTGGTTCCAGGACAGGTAATCATGGAGCTCTTCTGCAAACCGAGCCAGTTAAAGCAGGTTTATATTCCTGTGTGGTGCTGCCCATCTTTAGCTTGGTACAAGCCCAAGCCTGCCTGATCTCTCCACAACATGTCCCCAGCTGTGTTTCCACCTCCTCCATGCAGACTGGGGAGCTCATCCATCTGAAAACTAACCCAGCAAAGCAAACAGAAAGTACTGGTCATAGCATGCAAGTTCAGTGTTAAACTGCTCTTTTGGATGGCAAATTTGGTTGTTTTCATGTTTGAAGTTGCTGTATCCTAAGGAACTAGATGTCATGTTGTGTCATGGGCTGGGACTGAGGGTCAAGAACACTTGAAACCTCCTAAGTATTGTCCATAAAATCCTGTGTTGTGAAGCTGCCCCTGTACTTTCTATTGCAGCTCCAGTATAGCTTCACAAAAGAGTGTGAATACCCTCAAGAAAAGTGCTTGTGTTCTTTGAATATCTGAGGATGGTTACCTTGAAAGGAAGTAATAAACTTCGTGTCTGCCCATAGACAATGCATTTCAAGAAGGCAATCTAAAAATCTAGGGTGGTTCAGTGCTCCTGGCAAAAGCCCTCAAAATTTACATTGTTGCAATGCCATGCTCCCCTTGGCATGCCTTTTGCAGCTCCAATGTCCCGGGAACTGTAGGCTTTATGGTTTTCCAAACCTTAGCCATTCGTGAAACCCATGGTAATCAGTTGCTTTTGTCTTTTCCCTTTCTGTCACACCCATATCTTGGTTTTTATCTTCTATACTCCCATAATTAAATTGTCACTGGTTCACCTTGCTGTTAATATTAATAATGCTAGTTTTTGTCTTGTGTGAAATAATTATAGAATTACAGAATCATAAAATCACAGAATGGTTCAGGTTGGAAAAGACCTCTAAGATCATTGAGTCTGACAATTAACCCAGCACTGCCATGTTCAGTAAACCATGTCCCCAAGTACCACATCCACATTTTCTTTAAAGGCTTCAGGGGTGATGATTCCATCTGTTCCCTGGGTAGCTTCTTTCAATGTTTCAATGGCAACTTTTTGGGAAAGAACTTTGTCCTAATATCCAATCTAAACCTCCCTTGGTGCAAATGGAGACCGTTCTCTCTTGTCTGATTGTTTATTACCTAGTAGAAGAGGCTGACCCTCAAGTGGCTACAACCTCCTTTCAGGGAGTTGTAGAGAGCAAGTAAGTCTCCCCTGAGCCTCCTTTTCTCCAGGCTGAGCAATCCCAGTTCTGTCAGCTGCTTCTCACAGGATTTCTGCTCTAGATTCTTCCCCCGTTCTGTTGCCCTTCTCTGGACACGCTCCAGCACCTCAGTGTCTTTCTTGTAGAGAAGGGCCCAAAACTGAACACTGGATTCAAGGTGGCCTCATCAGTGCCGAGTCCAGGGTGAAAATCACTGCCCTGCTCCTGCTGGCCACACTATTGCTGATACAGACCAGGATGCTTTTGGCCATCTGGGCACACACTGGCTCATCTTCAGCCAGCTGTTCACCAGCACTCCCAGGTCTTTTTCTGCTGGGTTGCTTTCCAGCCACCGTGCCCCAGCCTGTAGTGCTGTGTAGTGCCCCTCATCCAAATCATCAATAAAGATATTAAACAGGACTGGCCATGGTGCTGAGTCCTGGGGAACGCCGGTAGTGACCAGCCACCAGCTGGATTTAACTCCCTTCACCACCACTCTCTGGGCCTGTCCACAGAGTTTTTTATCAATTTTATCCAGCCAGATTTTATTCAGTGAAGAGTGCACCCATCCAAGCCATGAGCAGCCATTTTCTCCAGGGGAATGCTATGGGAGACAGTGCCAAAGGCTCAAGGAAGTCCAGGTATACATAATCCAAAGCCTTTCCCTATTCCACTAAGCAGTATTTCTTGTCATAGAAGATCAGGCTGGTCAAGCAGGACCTGCCTTTCATAAACCTATGGTGGCTGAGCATGATCCCCTGGTTGTCCTGCACCTGCTGCATGGTGGCTCTCAAGATGGTCTGCTCTGTGACTTTCCCTGGTGGCCAGCTCAGGCTGACAGGCCTATAGTTTCCTGGATACTCCTTCTACACTTCTTGTAGATGGATGTCATGTTTGCTAACCTACAGTCACATGGAACATCCCCCATTAGCCAACACTGCTGATAAATTATTTTAAAAGAGGCAATATACTAAATATTATATAATATGTTATAAATAATATTTATAAAGAGGTAATAATAAGGTTCGTTGAGCACTTCCACCAGCTTCCTCAGTGGTGTGGATCCCATTCAGTCTCATAGACTTTTGTGTGTCTAAGTGGTGTAGCAGTTCACTGGCCATTTCCCCTTGGATAGTGGGGGGTTCATTCTGCTCCCCATCTCTGTCTTCCAGTGTAAATGACTGGATACCCTGGGGAGAACTAGTCTTTACTACTGAAGACTGAGGCAAAGAAAGCATTAAGTATCTCAGTCTGTTCCTTATCCTTTGCCACTATGTTTCCCCTTGCACAAAATAAAGATGGAGATAGTCCTTAGCACTCCTTTTGTTGATGATGATGTTTTTTTAAAAACTTTTTTTCTTTTTGTTGTCTTTTACTGACTTAATAGATTTCATTCTAGTTAGGCTTTGACCTTTCTAATTTTCTTCCTGCTTAACTTCATGATATCCTTGTAGTCTTCCTGAGTGGTCTGCCCTTTCTTCCAATAATGATAAAAAGTGTTTGTCTCACTGTTTTCTAACACAGTCCTGATTAGAGTACTTAATTTTCAAAGATGGACTTTTAATAATAATTTTGTATTACTTTATTTAGAAAAAATAGGCTATTACAAGTGAGATTTAAGGACTACCCAGGAAGACATAACTGAAACAATAATTGGTATTTTGTCCTTTTACTACTTTTTCTGTTAGACTAGGCAGATTAAAAGGAGCACTTGGAAGAAAGGAGAATGTTAGCTGAAGAATTATGAGTGTAAAGTAGCAGTATGTTCTGTTCTCAAGTATTTATGGGAAACTTTTTGTCTGTAGTTATGATTAGAATTGTCAGCAAATGCTTTATTGAGACATTCCAAAGTAACATCCATTCTGTTAAAGATGCCATCCTTCTGCTTGTATAAAATTATTATGTTTGTGTACTAGAATGTTGTTCTTTTGGTTTTTACTACTATTGTGAAGGCAATACCTTGATCCCTATTTCTAAAAGAAAACCATGCACTACCTGCATATATCTTCATGCCAATTTAATATTTGTGAACAATGGGGTTCTTGTTTGTCTTTTCTTTGCTTCAGAAGGCGTCAAACTGTGGGCTGCCTTCCTTTGTCATTATTTGCGTGTGAACACGTTGTTCCATGATAATTTTGAAAATAGTAGACTAAGGATAGGAGCAGCACAAAATCAGGATCTCATTCCCCACAGAAGTAAATAATGTGCTCTCAGACAGGAGGCAATGTTCTCATGCTCATAAAAAATAATGTTTTTTTTATTCAAATGAAATGTTCTATTAAGCAGAGTAGAACTGCATGCAGCAATTGCTTCAGTCAAGTGGATGTTTTTCCCAAGTAGATATTAATCATAAAATTGCTCCAAAATAACTATATTTTGTTTGAACATTGCAGACTGGCATTTTATCTTTACATGTAATTATGACCCTCACATAATATTCTAGACCAGTAATATGGATTCCTATTATTAATATTCTCCTGAGCCCCAAGAGTAACAGTAATTTTTTTAAGATACTAAAATTTGATTCCTTAAATAATTTTTCCTGGTTAGTCAAAGAAAATAGGATTGATTGATACATGTATTTTAACATTAAAGAGCTTGAAAGTCTATTTAAAATTATTTTTGTCCTCATAGAAATGTATTCCTTATTTTGCTATTGTCCTAGTAATTTTATGCAATTGGCCCATGTTAATCTTTTACTCCTAAGAATAATTTGGAACAAAATTTTGCCGGCTTTCTCTTAATAACAGTGTTTCTCAGGAAGAAAATTAATGTCTTCCAAGACACTTAGACTCAAGCACATTGAATCCAATACAATAAGGATTTTCCTTCCAAATCCCGCCTCCTTCTTTCTGTTTTTCTGCAAGTGAATGAGCAAGACACTTCTTTGAGAGTAAAAAATCTTTACGTGAACACCTCTGTTAAAACTCTTTGCATCTTATGCTAAACCTTTCTTCAGTGTGTAGCTTCAGGATGATCATGAACACCTTTAATTCGGAATTCCAATTTTAAAGTGTTGCCAGTTCCCTATGAAGGCCTCTTGTTATTGCTCTTCAATCACAGTGTGCAAATGTCGAGTTTTGAAGCAACTCAACAGCCAGGGAAGCATGAAACGTGTGTGGTGGTTTCAGAAGGAGTGGATTTCATGAAGCTGGTGTGGCTCACATTCCCATACAAGTTTACTGTGGTCGGTTAGCACATACTGGGCAGGTCTCCAACCAGCCAGATTTTTGCATTGACATCAGAGACAGCAAGACTTGTTGAAAGTCACACAAAAGTGTTAGGGCATGCTAGAGCTGAGTACTCCAAATATGTGGGTCCAGGCTCTAGATGTAGCTGGAAAATCTGAATAAGAAGAGAGGGAGACAGGTGGACACTGCTGTTCAGATATTGAAGGTGCATTGTGCACCAGATTCATGTTTGAAAAAGAACCTATCAGCCTGGAATCAATACATGTTTTGGGGTGGTTTTTTTGCCTATCGTGTACATTAGACCAATGCCATTCACAGACCCTCTTCAGCTTTCATCCTTATGACTTGCAAATAGGGGCTGCAGAACTGGGCTCTCAATACATACCTTGCAACATAACCTTGAACATTTGGATACTAATGACAAAGAGGTAGGGAAAAAGCTATTTTTAAAGTGGGACCCTAAAGGAATAAGGGATGATAATAATAATAATAATAATAATAATAATAATAATAATAGTAATAATAAAAATAATAATAATAATTAGTTAAAATAGGTAATGTTATTCTTTCATTTAACTTTATCAGTGCCTTTCCACACCATAAGAGATAACCTTAAAGGATGAGCCAGCAGTATCAGAAGGTAATGGAGTATATGCTTGGTTTGTAATCTTTGCCTAAGCACAAAATATTTGGAGATATATGAATATGAATTATGTCTTCCAAACAATTCACATAGTACCTTGCTGAACATGACTGCAGTCCTACATCTGTAGGACTTTTTGTACTTTTGTTCTTGATACTTTACTGTATCTGCTCTACAGATACAATCTCCCACAGAGTTTATGTCTCTTCCTCTGTAGTCTAAGTAATATAATATTTCCATAAACTTTTAATTTATGTCAATGCATTTTATGAAGTTGCAGATTACCTTCTTATTGTTGGTCCCTAATTACAGGACATTAAAACTCTTAGGTCACAAACATAACAGTCTGCCAAAGTACTTGTGTATCTGGTGCTGTATTTCTGGTATGGTTACTGTCCTGATCACAGCAGTAGTATTCATACCCTTTGTGGGCTGATTGCTCCCGGAGCTGTTGCTTTGTAGTTCACAGCACTAAATAAACTGAGCATTCCATACCCCAAAAGGCAAATAGAAGGTTAAACTGGGATGTCATCATGGTATTAATTTCCCAGGGAGGAAACACTGAACTCAGTAGAATCAGACTGTCTGCTGTTGCTAAGATACTGGCATATGAACAAAACTTCATGGTCAAAAAAATAAGGCTAACACATGTGAAAGAATCAGCCCTAGGCGCTCAATCTCTTCCTGCAGTAGAGAGCTATCATCCATCAACACAATCACCAGAGGGCTACATGCAGTCTTAACAAGCACTTTAACATACTGGTGATGGAACTCAACAGAGGTGAATTTGTCCAGAATGTGTTTGAAGCAAATGTCCACGTGTAGATTTGTCACACTACATTGCCTGAGCCAAAACTGGTTTAGCTGGTGCTCCGGGGATCACTCTCTATGTATGTACGTATGTATATATTAAATGGACAATCGTTGATGCTTCCATGTGTTGTGTATTTTAGATTTGTTCCACAGGGCAGGCAAGAGATGCTGGAGCAAGTCAGAGTCCAAAGTGCTGACTGAAAAGCCTTTATCTTGTACCATTCAGAATTCTCCAAGATGCTTAATAACTAAAACCTTGTAGTTATAAGGCTAGAAACAGCACAGTTCATCAAAGAAAGATTCAATAATCTGTGAAGAAAGAAACCCTACTAAGCTGTCTCTGCAGTACAAGCAAAGACAATAATGGGTCTTGTTCAAGCAAACGCATGATTAAACCTGACAGTGCGCATTAAACATTTGATATGGCCAACAGTATCAATACTAATGGACGGCGTTAGTGGAAATATCCTGTGAAGCATCTCATAGGTCAGGTGGATTGGAAACAGTGAAAAGATGGGTATATAAAGCCATATATGGGTGCTGTGGTGAATTCTAAAACCCTCCACAAGCAGGAGAAGGTTTAGCAAAAATAAAATAATCACAGTGTGTGAATTAGTATGACTTCAGCTAAAGACAGTCAATAAAATGACTGAAGATGTAAACTGTTTTTTTTCGTGGGTTTTTTTGGGTTTTTTGGGGTTTTTTTTGTTAGCATAGTTCAATATTTTTTTTTTCTTTCTTCATGCAATATATCTGTTGCATGTTGTTGCTAATGGTATGTGTAAGAGCTCTATTTAATGGGCAATTGAATTGCCAGAGAAATCCAGTTGTAGAAATAAGTCTGTGTTGAATAACTGGAGGTCACACCAGAAAATAAATTTAAGGAAAAAAAGATACATTCTAACATTCTTTGAAATATAGTCTGATCGTTCTAACATTCTGTGAAAGAAGAAGATCTGACCATTCTAAAATTCCATAATGAACATTGTGTGGTATATTTGGCACAGCTCAAAGACTACTGATAGGAAAAGAGGCAATGGACACAAACTAGAACACACAATATTCCAACTGCACACAAGAAAACAATTTTTTTTACTATAAGGGTGGTCAAATTCTGGCAGAGGTCACCCAAAAGACTGGTTGAGTCTATATCCTTGCATATGGAGTATACACTTAATGAAGTCTGGATGGCAGTATATTATCAGTGAGAGATATCACAAGTTACATCCATGAGGGGATATTATTTTTTCTGGTTTGTTATTGCTGAGAATTCTAACTACTGGTGAAGTATCATTGAAACACAGATGTCTCTCTGCATATCTCTTGCCATGGGCACCTTGCAAATTTAGCATCACTCTAGAATGTTAGGTAATGTTGCCATCTGGACATTTTGGAGAGTCTTACTTCTGAGAAAAGAGTTATTCACTCCTGAGAAAACAATTCTTATTTGTGAAGGCTCAGCTCAGCAACTCTGCTGAGATGAAGGAGGCTCTTAGCTCAGTAGCTGATGTCTCAAAGCTGTAAATGCAGGCTGCAGAATCAGGCATACCTCAAAGCACTCACTATGCTCAGTCCTTGAGCCCTTATCTAAAAATGTTTATTATTTAAACTTTTTTTTTTTTTTTTTTAAGATGGTAAAGAAATTATGTGTTCCCAGGGTTGATGATCATTCAGATACATTACAATAATCTATTTAGACCTGCATTTTAGTAGTGTTTAAATCATGCTTTGCATGCTGTTCAGCTCCCTGGAGTCACTAGGTTTTTCCTGTTTCCAGAATAAATAAAAGGAGGTGGGAATAACATTTGTATTATGCACTTTTTAATGGTTATTTAAAATTAAATAATGTCTTTCTTCCAAATTATCCTGGAAAATATCTGGAATAATTTCTTTGGAGCTAATGAAATTACAGTAATGGAGAACAAAATGTAAGTGATATTAGAATCTAACACAGGAAGTATTTAGAAAATGTTTAGAATATTGGAATAATAAATCAAAAATAAAAAGGAATCAAGTGTTAGTTTTCTTTCAATGTTACTAAAATGGTATTTAAATCAACATTAGCTAAAGTTATAAAAATAACCCCATTCTTGATGAGTGGTTGCATTGCTTGCAAGCTGCTTCAGAGGAAGCCATTATAAATAAATTCATTTGAAAGTGACCTGTTTCCATGTTCTACTTCCATCTTCCTCTTTCAACTGCATTAGTTAAAATTCTCCATTAAATTAAAACGTGATGTTAGTGAGGACTAGCAGTGCTTGCTAGAATCTATTTTATTCCTTATTCCACTGCCTTAAACCTGGAATAATTATAGCAATTAAATTACTTGAGATTTATGCCACCTTTAGTCAGAGCACACTCTGAGTTTAGAAAGTGTAATTTTAATGTCATGTAAAACTTTCTCATTCATATTAAGAGATGCTGATGTGTCTCATGCAGACAAAACCCAGCTCTGGCAGGACTGTACTGTTACAGAAAGTCATTTCTATTTAATGTGGTTTTGAGACTTAGTGCAGTCTTGTTGAAATATTTTCTGCTTAGAGACTCTCAAACTTCTGCAATTCTTGGTGTATGTGGTTCAGAGAAGTCTCTAATTATTGTCTTTCCAGAGAAACTGGGAAACAGATCATTAGGAGGGGTGCCCCCTGTGCCAAGGGGAAGTTGTTTGGGACAGGGCTCTGCCAGCTCTGCCCCTAATAGCAGATGAAAATTGTGGTGGGAGAGCTGAAGGATGAGAAGAGCACACACAAGAACATAGTGGCATCTGGGTAGATATTATAAAGGGAATGAAAAAACTGGAATGAAAGCTGCTATTTGGTTATGTTGCTTGAAAGCATCATGACTGATTGAAGCTGTAAGGGGCTCTTTTCTTTGGTACTTTTCGCACGTCTCTCCAATTGCCTGGCATTAATCCGTGGGTCATCACTGCTTTGTGGGAATGGAAGACTGTTTCAGGGGCAAATGGCACTTATTTTCTTTATCCTAATGCCAAGCATTTTGGGCATAGTAAGAGGCAGGACTGAGTGCTTCATATATTACCAGGGAAATTAGCACATACATTTTAGAACAGGCAAGAATCTTGCAGTCAGTTTTCTAGAAAGTGTGGCTGTGGATTTTTAAAAAAATGTGGGAGCATGACTATATTCACTGTACTGCCTGATTTCAAGCACCTCCTGATGCATCTTAGATTTTGAGGAGCTGTGCAAAACCCTTATACATTTTTCAAGGTGAGACCGCTTGTGTGGGATTCATCTCACCTACCTTTTTTAATCCCTGTAATTAGGCTCTATCACAGTGAATGGAAGCAGGGTAAAACCACTGGTTTGCATTTATCTGCTCATAAAGTGAATTGTTCTCTCAAGCAAATTGTTTTTCTCTGTTGAGCAGACAGGCAACAGAGGACAATCTAGCGCTTATATAGCTAATGTCAGTTGAAAAGTGCTCTGATCACATTATACCATATCCCTAAGGAAAAATGTACCCACCCACTGCCTCAGTATCTTTCCTTCACAACATTAAGCACAAAGTATTTAAACTGTGAGGAATTCTGCATCAGCCAGAACTTTGAGGTAAAGCTGTACCATCTCTTTCACATAGGAGCTGCCCAAAGGGTCCTTAGTCCCCACAGGCTGAATTTTAGGACACAAAGTCTAAACTAGAACAAAAGCACTCCCGTTTGCTTGATGAAGCATTCCAAGTGTAAAGACATAAAAGTAAATTTTCCCTTCCTCAGTAGATTTTTGAAAATGGGGTCCATTTCCTTCAGTTTTACTTTCTCTTTTGTACACTTCTAACCCCTAAAGAAAGAGCAAAACTAAACTAAACTCAGGTTAATTTGGGCTAACGTGCCTGGACACTCCAGAGGCCCTTTCTCCCATGAAGCCCATAGAGGTCACTGCTGAAGTGCCAGCCCCTGACCATGCCCCTGACCCTGGCCTCCCCTCTTGCTGCCTTTCTTGCAGCTGACCTGCTCCCCCTGCCCACCAGCTGTGCCTGCTGGCTGCCCCACAGCCCAAGGCAGACAGCACAGCAGAAAACAAGCAGCATTTGCATCCCAGATGAGAATAAGAGAGTAAGATTTCTTGAGACAGCTAGCACACATACATGAGAATATCTTCCTAGTAATATGTTCACTTCCATGCTATGTAGAAGACATTTCTGACTCATGTCTAGTGGTCTGGCATGTTTGGTAGCTGTGGAA
Organism: Pseudopodoces humilis; assembly: GCF_049639895.1. Classification (NCBI taxonomy): domain Eukaryota; kingdom Metazoa; phylum Chordata; class Aves; order Passeriformes; family Paridae; genus Pseudopodoces; species Pseudopodoces humilis. The sequence goes on along the minus strand of NC_142200.1, from coordinate 37,575,810 downwards.
AATAACAACACATAATATCTTAGTTCCTGAGTTCAGCAGAGAAACCAAGATCACAAGGATTTTCTTCACAAAGAAGTCCTGTCAAGATTAAAACCAGAATACTGAGTCAAAATGGTGTAGCGAACTAATTTATTTGTTTTTTAGGTGCTCGGTGTCTGATTAAAAAGCATATGTGAATCCTTTTTATCTGTGGTTATTAAAATGTGAATAATTCTTTTATTCATTCTGAGATCAATATTTTCCTTGCTTGAAGACAGGGAGAACCGGCATAGATACAGTTCATGCAAAATTAAAGAAACTGAGTTTGAGGTTGCTGTAAACTCATGTTATTCTCATTATTCACTGTTTACATTTTCTATCCTGTTGTATGTGAAACCTCTATCTCCCTGCAGAGGGAGTTCATAGTGTGAAAACAGCAAGCTCATGTTTAACGACTGAAAAAAGAATTGTCAGTAAAAAGAACTCAGAGAATCATAAACAGATATTTGAGCATTTAACTGTTAGTAGAATTCCTTTCTGTGGAGAAGTATATGTATAAACATATACTTCTGTCTGTATGACCTTGTGCCTGAGAGCACAAATAACCTCTCACAGCAGGCAGTTATTAAATAACTCTTAAATTATGGAATAAATCACAGAATAAATCATAGAATGAATCATAGAATCATAGAATCATAGAATCATAGAATCATAGAATCATAGAATCATAGAATCATAGAATCATAGAATCATAGAATCATAGAATGGCTTGGCTTGGAATGGAGTTTCAAGATCATCCAGTTCCACCTGCCCTTACAGAGGCAGGGACACCTTCCATTAGACCATTTTGCCCAGAGCCCCATCCAACCTGGCTTTGAACACTCACAGGTTTGGGGCATCCACAGCTTCTCTGGGCAACCTCTCCAATGTCTCAGCACTCTCACAGTAAAGAATTTTGTCCCAGTATCTAATCTAAACCTCTGCTCTTTCAGTTTAAAATGTTAGTTTTTTTTTTTTAAATTTAGTAAAATAAAAAAATTATCTGCAGTTTAAGTGCACATTGTTTTATTCCAACAATGAAACTGCTAGAGAGAATAATTGGTGGATCAAGGCATGTCACGTGCTCAAATATCTCTACAGAAAGTAACTTGACACTTAGGAACAAATGCAGTAGAAAACACAAGGACAATCTTCTTCCAGGACTTCCACTTGCCACCACAGCAGACATTTTGATATTGTGAAACCTGAAGGAGTTTCCTGAATGATTCCTAGAGTGCTTCCTAAAGAAGATCACAGACTTTGAGCTGCTTTGTCTTGCATGATGATGTCTTTAATATATTTCTGAACTGGTTTATTCTTGGGGGATATGGTCGCCATCAGCTTGAAGAGGCTGCACTGCCACACTGCATACAGCTGGTTGCAGATGAAGTTTCTGATCTCACTCTGTGCCTTATCCATACAGCTGGAATTCATGCTGACAGTCAATGATGGAGTCCTGGTGGTTTTGACAGAGGAAAAACAGGAGGCCCAGCTGCTGGGTCGAGCATAAATTGGAGTAAATATCAGCAATCTCAGTGCAGTTAACAGTAGATCAACTTGCAAAAAAAGTGGGAGTAAAAAACGGGAAAGCCCCATAACTTTAACTCATGAAGTGTCTTGCTGAATGCAAAAGTGATTATTAGCTTTGTCCTGAAAATAAAAACCCAAACTGGCATGTTTAGACATATGTGTGTATATTTGGCTAGAAGGTTCTGAAAAATTTCCCTCAAAGCTTGGCTGAAACTTGCCAATTTTTTTTTCTGACCACAAGAAAAACATAAATGAGCAAAACAAGTAAGTCTTCTGGTGAGAATAAGCTTAAGCAACTCACCAGGGTAGTACCTTCTCCTTGAACTGTGTTGGCCCCAGCTGTGCAGAAGCATGTGCCAGGGAAGATGCATAAGGCCTCAGGGCTCCTTACAGGATAAGAATGGAAGCAATAAAATGTGGAGCCAAACGTACATTGTGTTTGCAAGATAGGAAGATGAGGAAAGAGTCTAATTTTCAGCACCATCCAGCAGATTGACTTCCTCCCTGGGTAATAGGGGTGACACAAGTCTCAGCTCTTTACCAGAAAACTTGGGAGGCTGCAGAGCAGCATCTGGCATCTCAGTTTGAGGCAGTTACTTGATCACCATTTAATATCTGAGGTGGTTGCCAAATGCCCTTTGAGGGACTAAATTAGGGACTATTTAGGGAGTTTTCTCCCTGGGTATAGCTTTTATTAAAGCAACATGCATGACTAATTACAAAGTAATGAAAGCTGGAAACTGAAATTGATGAAAAAGCTGAAAAAAAGTCGTCTTTCAGTATTTCTTTTGACACAGTAAGTCCTGGGTAAGCAAACGTAAAATGAGCTTATGTCATCCTGAATAGAAGCATTTAGTGCATTGATGTTGATTATCATGTGTTCTTTTGCCTCAAGCTTTCCTGTTTACGCTGCATTTTTGCAGAAAGCCCCTGTATGTGTTTGTTAGCTGGGCAATGCTGAGAGCTGCAGGCTGAGAATCAGCCCGAGATAGAGCTCTTCTCTGGTGAATGGACTTTTGTAAGCATCTGTTTTCTGCATTGATGTCCCACAGAATGTCAAGGCAAGGTGACACAGCAGCTTTGCTTTTGCCTTTGAGCTAGTGTCGGGGACCCAGCATGTGTGACTATTACCTAGACTGAACAGGTTGACATTTCTGCTCTTGGGGCAAAGTGGAAGCCTTGCTGTAAAGACATATCAGAGCTGTTTCGGAGGCACAGAGAGTAATAGCAATATTACTGCCTTTTCTGCTGCTGTCTAGAAAATAATGTCTCAGGACCTCTCCATGGTGACATCTATCCCAGTTTGTATGCAGAGTAATCCAAAACTGGTTTGATTATTGAAAGAGAAAATAGATGTAAAGAAGGAGACTGAAAGCAGTTGGCGCTGGAAATGGAGAGGCAGCCCATGGGCACTGCACTGCTGTACCAACATTGAACACTGGTGACATGGGCTCAGCCCTATGGGGCTACCAAGTGTTTTCTCAGGGCTTTAGCAGGTTTCAGTCAGTCCAGGTTTCACTCTTAATGCTTCCTGTGTCAATTAGCTTAAAGCTGGCTCTGCTGTCTTAACAAAGCCTGCATCTGCTTGAAGCAACTGCAGTGTCACTCAGCCTGGAATGAAAGTACAGGAGTCAGAGATGAGATAAGTCTGAGCCTGACCGGGGAAATCAAGGCTAAGATGGATGGGAAGATTAAAAGGTGAGGGCAGGAGTGGATAGGATAAGAAATCTGATGCAGAGGAGAACAGACCAAAATGAGCAGTGAAGAGATGCTCTCTGCCTTGGTGTGATGCAGTAAATGTGCTATGCATGCTGAGCAATGCAGAAAATATGAAGTAATTCCTCTGTCAGTGATCATTGCTCATCCGAGGCACAGAGTGCACTCATGCCCTGTGAAAAGAGTTGTATGTGAGCATGTAATGAGAGACAATGTCAAAAAAAAGTGCACAGAAAGAGGCTTCAGGAAAGTTGCACAGGGAATTTTAATCAGCCTTTCTTGACTTTGAAGCAGAGTTGACACCTACTCTGTTCGTTCTCACATGTTTTTTTGTCCATTATAAGCTCCTTTAGATTATCAAGTGAAAATATGCTGTTTGTTTTTGGATGCAAGTGAAAAAACCTGTGTCAGGAAGGATTTCTACATCTTTTGTGGCACAGCATGGGAAAATAGCTGTACAAGCTTTTTCTGTCATTTTTTTCCTGGAAGAGTTCCATATTGGTACCCGCTAGAGGCAGAAAGTCAGAAAAAGCGGCTTATTGAATGGTAATAATGTAAGGAGATTTGCTTGGTGAATAAAAGCCTAATTGCCTAGAAGTTGAAACTTTTTTTTTCTAATGGATTGTTGGGGGGCTTTTTGGGTGGAGAGAAGTGAATGCTTTATCTTTTTACCTCCTAAAACATGTATTGTAGTAGTAGACATGATAGCATCTGCCTTTCTCGTACAACTTTTTTTCTTAACATTGGATTAAATCTGCTGATCAATAACTCACCAAGTTCAATAGATACATTTGATCTTTATCCTGTGGCTGAGGTGATAAATGCAAGCTTCTTTTACTGATACAAGCACAATGAATGCAGGTAATCTGCTATTTTCTCTCTGGTAGCCTATGCTATCTACTCTTAATCTATGTGAGAGTAAAGCCTGATCTACCATTACACATGACATAACAGCAGTATGAAGAGATGTGACATTCAAATAAAAAAATGAGATGTTTTGAATACTTTTCAATAGCTTGTAGAAAAGTACAGTACATAGAATAAAAAATAGGGAATTTCCCCCTTCATTTCTAAAACTTTCAGGACAGGCAATGTCATATAAAACTTCTGACCTTTATCCCCAAATATTGTCTGTGTGAGAATTCAGCTGAATTTGTTGGCATATGGAAGTCAATAAAACATGACATTACAACTCATTATTACATTGCCAATTTGCTTTCCAGAATTTTGTGAAAGACCCTCCCCTGAAGAGAGAATTGAAGATAGAGAAAGGTATCTTGAACAGGTACAATGCTCAATGCATACATCAAATTGTTATGAGATAACAAATGTGCATTTTGTCTTCTTAAAAAGTGTCTATGGACTTGTTAACTTCAAGACCTTTCAAGGTCTTGTCTTCCCAGAAGGACAGGTATCAATGAAAACACACAGGCTATTAAGGAACAGCGAACAGAGATACTGCATCAAGACAGCCTCCAATAATCCATTTATATCCCATAAGTTCCCCTTTTTCTCTGTTTTCCTGAAGATCCTGCCAGCCCCTAAATCCCCACACTGTTCTCTCATGGTTTTCCATGCAAAATTCCAGTAGTTACTATATCACTTTTCTTCTAAGATTTCTTGAAAGCTAATTTCTTCTGTGATACCTGCTAAGCAAGCAACACTGCTGAGCTGCTGCTGGTGGTTAATGGGGTGTAGAAGCATGGTCATCTTGGTTTGTAGCTCTGTAATCAATTGACTTTTCAGTTTCCCAGATAAATTTATTAAAAAAAAAAAAAGGAAAAAACAAACCACAGCTTTCTAATTGTTCTGAACAACAACAAAACAAAACTCAGTTTATGTCTGTAAAAGGATTTTCAGGTAATTCTAGGAAAACAAAGATAAAAGAGGCTTGTGTTCCCTGAAATTAACTTGATATCTAAGAAAAAAAATATAAACAAAATTATTTCAAAATGAAAAACAATGGGAAAAATGTAAAAAGACACACTGGCACATTTTAACTTGTTTTGAAGTTGTATTTCAGTTCTAGGGAGGTCAAGCCAATCTGATAAACTCAAAATAAAACTGTTCAAGATCAGTCTTTCCATATACTTTCCAGTGTGAAAAGTGCTCTATGGAAAATTTGAGTCAGCTGGAGTTCATTGGTGCATTTTCTGTTATCCATCATTTATCTTGTGTTTCTATTGTTATCTCTTTGAAGCAGAGCTCTCTATACATGGTTAGATAGCAGACAGAAAGATGGGGTATTGTTCTCTTACTGGGGCTTGTGTGTCTACCTAAAAAGAAACAAAAGACTGGGATTTCCAACCCAGTGTTAGAAATGCCCTATTTATGGTCTCAATTTTTACACTGTGTTCAGTTTAGCTTGCTAAGGCACTACAATTTCCCATGCTGCATTACTGAATTTGTCATCACTCCCAGCCAACCCCAAGTGAGAGGCAACAGTTCTTCTTCCCAGTCATGTCACTGCATCAATTTCAAAGCCTCCAAAAACAATCTCAGGTCACAAGAGTTTTGCACCTATGCCACCAGGGGAAGCAAGAAGCCAAGAAACACTCAAGAGTACAAACAGAATGGACAGTGATCACTTCAGCAAGGTTTGTCCAAAGGCACTCAATTTACTTCTTATTACAGAAACATTTTTTTTCTCCTTCTCATATATTATCAGACTCACCCCTACCTCCTCTTTTTTTTTTTTTTGTTTGCCTGATTATTCTGGTCCTTCTTGCCCATCTGGAGGTGGATTGCCAGTCCCAGTTTTCCTTCACTTTGTGTAGTCATTTACAATGATGATACATGTCTCTCAGCTCTGCTCAGAATATAATGGTACGAACACAGTAGACAAGGGTGCATTGCATTTCACATCTGTTGTCCAGATGTCTTGCAACTCTCATTGCCCCTTCGGAGAGACTAAGGTCAGATGGGATAAAGACATCCATGGCTTTGTCTGCACTGCTGGTGAGGAAACCCCATCTCATTTGTCAGACATGAAATTCCCTGTCCAATTTCCATGCTCACAGCGTGATGGCAGCAAGTGTCCTTTACTCAGTGGTGGTGAAGGGCTGCTACTCACATGGGGTGATAAAGTCCTATGTGCTTGGGCTGCTCATAAATAGTGTACATGCAAAAAACTACTCCAGTTTTGCTAGCTTGTGGCCCAGCACACACCTCTGTACCCATCTTGTGTACAAGGCTGTCTCAAGATCAACAGTCTCAGGATATGCTTAGCCCTGCAGAAAAAGTCCAGGGAGACATGCTATTAATACCTTCCAGTTGTTTCACTGTTGAAAACATTTCCAGTGAGAAAAACTGGTGAAAATATAAATTGTTGCAGTTATAGGTATCCAAGAAGGTTTTTTGTTGTTTTTTTTTTTCCTCTAAAAAACCCCTCTGATCTGCTTTGTATGTGTCATTACATACTTTTCAGAGCAGGGACTCTAACATGGCTTTCCCATTTCCACCCAGCAGAAGTCACCCTCTCCCCATTTTTTTTTTCCTCTGGGGACAAAAAAAATTTAATTAAGTGTATCCAAAGGAAGAGCTCCAAAAGAAGAAATTAAGAGAAACCTGTTTCAGATGGTCTAAACTGCTGACAAAACTACTTTTATTGTGAGATGTGGCATAAGCCAAGTTCATGTTCCAGTTCTGAGTCACACAGAGGGAATTTGAATGGATGAAAGAGGAGCAGAGTAACTGTAGGAGACTGTATATTAACAGGTAAATTTCAGATGTTTTGTCAAAGTAGGTTTTGATTAACTAAAATATTTTCCAGTAGTGATTAATGACAACTTTTCAGGAAAAAGAAAAATAAAATTGAAAAACAATAGTATTTTGCAGGGGAATAAAAAGTAAAACCCCTGTGTTTGAAATAATTTTTTTTCTTCTTTCAAGGTTTATGTGACACTGGCTACCTCAGCAACTGAAATTTTGGAAAATAAATCACCACATTGAAAGTGGGAGGTAGAAGAATGACTTTCTGCTTCAGAATCTCCTAGGGAATATTTGAGTTCAAATTTCGTCAGTCAAAAAGCAAGGTAACTGATATTTAATTAAGTGTAAAACCCACATGACAAATAATCTTCTAAGTCTGATCTGGAAAGGCAAATTATCCCAATCAAAACATAGCACATAGGTGTGCAGGACTTTGAGAATGATATTAGCTCAAGGCAATTCAAAATTGTTAATTTGATTCTTGTCAGGAAAATTGCAGAAGTGCAATTTTTTAAAAAGTTGAACAAATGAGGTAGTGGTCAAAGTTTAATCAGAAATTATGTACCTGCTCAGTTTCTGATGACAATAACCAAAATGTAGACAAGGGAAAAAAAAAAAAAAAGAACAAAAAAACCTGAGAAACTTCAGAAAATTTGACATTAATAGGTAGAATACACATATTTACTGAATACACATGTTTAATTTCAGTCCTAGCCAGAGGTTCCATCACTCATCCTGGAGTGAATCAGTATGTCAGCACAAGGGAAGCAAACCTGAGGGGAGGGAGATGTTAGGAGTCATCCCCACACCTCATGCTGAAAAACCCTTGCTGCATTAGCAGTGCTATTCCATGGAAATACCAGTCAAACCTTTCTTAAAAAGAGGAACTGGTTTTGAGTTTGGACAGATGTCTTGGTTTTGCCTGCAACAGAGTTCATTTTCTTCTTAGTAGTTGATGCAGTGCTGTGTCTTTTGGGTTCAGTAAGAGAACAATGTTGATAACATACTAATGTTTTGGCTGTTCCTAAATGGTGGTTACTCTAAGACAAAGAATTTTTAGTGTCTCATGATTTGTAGATGAAGAGTTGCACAAGAATCCAGGTGGGAGCATGGCCAGGACAGCTGACCTGATCTGGCCAAATGTGTATCCCAAAGCACAGAAGGTCATGGTCAGTGTATAAACTGACCTGGGGAGTTACCTGAAGGTGGATGGTCACTGTTAAGGGATGGCCTGGCCATTGATCGGCAGGTGGTGAGCAACTGTGTTGGGCACCCCTTGTTTCTCTTGGGTTCCTCTCTTTATCCTATTACCCTATTGTACAATTATTGTTATTATTATGAGCATATTTATTATTGTTATTACAGTATTTTGTTTCAATTATTAAATTGCTCTTATCTCAGTCCAAAAGGTTTACCTTTTCTTTCTGATTCTCCACCTTACTGGCATCAGGGATGAGAGGCAGTGGGGGAGTAGCTGCATGGTACTTTGTTGCTGGCTGGGATTAAATCACAAAATCATATGACCAAACAACTAAAGTAACTTTGGCAATTTTTCTTTTGTTCTAGGATTTTACCCTTTAGTAATGATGGGAACACAATAATCATAACAGTGATGACAATGGGTGTCCAGGAAGGAGGTGGAACAGGACAGGCTCATACGACTTTTAGCTACGGCTCTTCCTGCATCAGAGCTTTTTGAGCTCAGGGAATTTCCTGAGAATTCCAGGACTGTTCTATTTAATAACTGGCAATGGATCTCTTTAAATTTGTGTCCAGGCTCTACTTATATCCACAGAAATCTCTCCCCTTTAGGCATGCCACAGGCCTGCTATACACTAATGGACAAATAACTTTCTTTTGATAATTTCAAACCTGGTTTTCACTACTTTCCTTTAAGGCCTGTAAAAATTGTACCTGACTTGTGCCCTATGGCAAGAAATTTTGGGGGAAGTGGTGGCCACAAAAATAGGGAGGCCTGGGTTTTGTTTGTAATGTTTTTTCTTTTTTTTTTAATCTGGAATTAATTTCTACCACAATGATTCTTTCACTCTGACTAGGGGTTATTTCAGAATACTATATATTTTTTTTGCCATTGGACTTGACCTGTTTTCTTCCAAACCTCCTTCGACAGAAGAAAAAGGGGCACACTACATAATTCATTAGATACCAGAAGTACATTAAAAATGTATTTAACAAGAACTAATCCCACCAGGAAATCAAGTAACAGCTTATTTCCTCAAAGCAGTCTTGATAGATCAGGCTTGTATTTTAAGATTTGAGATATTATATTAATTGGGGAAAAAATGGTTCATCATGCTGCTTATGCTCAAAAAAGTCCCCCAAATAAAACAAAATATAAACCAAAACCAAACAAACCTAAACCAACAAAATAAAACAAACACAAAAGCACCAAATTAAAAAAGAAAGATAAACCCCAAAACCCTGTAACAAGTTCAGCTGAACAGCAGGAACTTAATGAACCCAAATAAAAATTGCTGTGCTCAAACTCAGAATACATGTACCTTCAGGCAGCAATCTTAAGTAAAACTAGTTTGTTGAATTATTTAGTGAACATGGCAGATCCTGGATAAAACCTTTTTTCATCTGCTCAACTCCAGATAAATGGCATGTGTGGGTAACCTGTGCTTGGAGGAGAGGGCTTGTCCTCCTGCAGAAAGAGGCCACACAGAGAGGTGGGTGGTGTGGTAATTGCCCTGGTGCTTGCGGTTGAAGGGTGAGCTTGCTCAGCACAGAGGGCTTACTCTGAGTTCCCACAGTGGAGCAACACTGGTGGATGTCAGTGAAGATATTTATAGCAATTCACTGTATGCTTTGAGAAAAACTGTCAGGAGATCTCCGGAACCTATTTTAACATCAGCCAAACATAAACTATTGATCGCTGTGCTCTTCCCTTTAACAGGAGAACATGCTAGTGTATGAGATCTTGAATACAGTCACGTTGGAGTTTTTAGAGAAAATTTATTGTTTCTTCTTTCTCTTTTTTTTTTTTTTTAAAAAACCTTTTATTTCTGTCAAGAAATGTCAGTATGAAAGAAATCAAAGCACCCTGTAGAATTGTGTTAGTTTGTGGATCAGTTCAAGAGAAGCAAGGTAATTTTCCCAGGGAAATTTTCTGTTTTCCTTCTGACGTGCCCTCCTCCACCCTGTGTAAAAAGACAGATGCCAAGCGCAGAGTCTGGCACCCATGGCCAAGAGCCCTGAGGTTTTTATAATGCAATAGGATATCTTCTATAGGTGAGAAGGGGAAAAGGCCAGCAAAGGTAATTTCATCCCTTTTGGACAGAGTATGAAATATCTCTGGGATTTTTTCCTATGGTTTTTGAAAATGCTCAGGGGATTTTGACCTATTAATCTCATTTGTTAATGTGTGAAGCTTTTAGGCAGGGGTAAGTGTGTGAGAGCAGTGGAAGCTGGGCACTGGAGAAGGCTGGAGGAGAAGGAAGAATGGATTCTTTATAGCCTAGCAATTTGAAATCCTTAATGAATAAATGATTTCTCTCCTGTTCCAAGAACTTGTTCTGCAGAACACGGTGTTCTGTGGGAGCAATAGTCTCAGATCAATGACCTATATAAGACAAATGTACATTTTCAAATCCTAAACCAGATATTTAATTAGAAAGCATTTCCATTTCAATTACCTTCATGCATCCCATCAATACTCCTAACTTTTCATCAATATTTTCTTTTCCACCCAATCTGAGAAGTGCAGGTCTTTACAAAGGGTTATTTTGGCAATTAGGTAACTAAAGAAAATGACCAGAGCTGCAAAAGTCCTTAACCCTAACTCTTACCCATTAAAAGCAACGATAGTTGCTGTATATTGCAAAATGATGAGACCTCCACTGGTTGCCTTCATAGAAAAGGTCCTATCATTAGCTACCTATGATTAAGACAGGAGAATAAATATATTATGCAGTGGGGAACATCTTAAAAAGACAGGTGTTTCACACAAAACAAAACAAAATTATTAGCTTTAGGTTTTTCCCAGGCCCATCATTTATTGTCTAGCATAAATTTAAATACAATTTTGAAGTACAAAACCAGATTGCAATATTGAAAAAAAAAAAAAACCACAACAAAAAACAACCACCATGGAATAGTGTTCTAACTTTAGATAAATTTAAATTTAAATTTTAATACATTTTAATCAGATGAAAACTGCAAATAATCACAACTGCTAAGTATGAGTAATACTTGGGGGTTTTATTGTTTGCAATATCTATATAAAATGAGATAATAGCAAGGAGTCCTTGTTTTTAAGGGATGCAACAGGTATCAAGCCATTTCTTCCCATGAGCAATTTTCCCATGATCAAATTTTCACTGAAATTTGATCGTTTCCTATCAAAATCTTATTTAATTGGAAGCAGTTTATCACTACTGAGGCTAATTATTTGGTGCTAGATAAGAGAGCTTGAGGTCTTGACTTGCAGCTGGTATGTTTCTGAGATCTATTAAAAACACTTTAGTTCACAGCCAGATGCCACATTTCTCTTACCATTTGCAAATCTTTTATATAGATGACACAACTAAAACAGCAAAAGTGAAAAAGTACTGTTTGTGGATTTGTCTTTATTTTTAAATTTATCCTGTTTCCATTTCATTTTCCTCATAAAATGTGTGTGTTCTGTTTCCAAGCTGCTGTTCTGGGTCAAAGAATTGGTGGTGGTAACTCTACATGTTATTATGAAGTAAGCCAGGACTATGACGTTGTTTTTTAAAAAGAGTAAGAAAGGATGCCTGTGGATTTGAGATGTGATGGAGAGAACATTCAGAAGATGTGAACTTAGCCTTACACTATAATCAGGCTTGGTCAGACATAAATTTTCAAATGAACTACATTTATTGGTTATAGTTTCACATTTTAATGTGAACTATATAATGAAGATATAGTCATGATTCATTTTATTTAATTATTTAATGAAGATTCAGATCACATGAACCAAATTCCATCTTGGTCCCCGTCCCTATTTGGTGAGCCTGTGCCTTCAGAGTTACCTTACTAATAGACTGGAACTTGACTTATGGTTCCAGTCATGCAAATAATTAGTTTGACCAGTGGTAATGAAACTATTAGAAGAAAACTAATTACCAGTTGAAGCATTTGCAGCAACAGAGCCCCAAATCCTTAGATATATTACTTAGTTTCCTCACTGTTATTCAGCCTTCTTCACTAATTTTGATTGTAAACATGTAGTTATTTTCAGCAATGAAGGATGAATTATGGTGTCAGGAAAATCCGTATTTTCTTTCTCTTGGTGTCAATTTTTAGTTTTCAGCATGAATCACATATGAAGCATGATCCATCAGAATACCTTTAGCCTTGTCATGTTCCTGACTATTCAGTTACATCCTCTTGCAGAAAATAATCTGATTTCTAATGGGTAACAGCAACTCTTTCTGGGTCTGAGAAGCAAAGTAATTTCCTGATAAGCTAAATGTGAGAGATCGGAGAGAATTAGATTTCTGAGATCAACTGCTATAAAGAAGAATTTAGAATAAATTTAGAATTTAGAATAAATTGAAAAAACTTCCATCAACACCTACAAAAGATACCAATTTCCATGACCCACCATTTGTACTTTGTGTCCAGAATGGCACTGTATTTTTTTCTCTTATATTTCAGAAGTTTGTTGAAGACTGACTGTGGCTGCCATAAGATATTCTGGAATGCATAGTTTTTGGTTGTGATGAATCCTACTAGAGCAGTTTGGGATCATCCATTGTCTCAGAAACCTTTACAGTGCACATAATGTTTGAGATGCAATGCTTTATGACTAAGACAGAATCAAAGAAACACAGAATGATTAGGGTCAGAAGAGACTTTTCAAAGTCATCGTAAAACCATACAATGGCTTGATTTGGAAGGCACATTCAAGATTATCCACTTCCAAACCCCCTGCCATGGGCAGGGACACTGTCAACTAGACCAGGTTCCTCAAAGCCCCATCCAACCTGGTCTTGAATGCTTCCAGGGATGATGCATCCACCATTTCTTTGGGCAAACTGTGCAGTGCCTCACAACCCTCAAAACACAGAATTTTTACCTAATGTGTGGTCTAAACCTACTTTCTTTCCATTTTAAACCAAATCCCTTGTCCTCTCTTTACATGTCCTTGTAAAAAGTCCCTTTCCACCTTTCTTCAAGGCTCCCTTCAGGTACTGAGAGGTCACAATTAGGTCACCCTGGAGCCTTCTCTTTTCCAGGCTGAAAAATTCCAGCTCTCTCAGCCTTTCCTCATAGGAGAGGTGCTCCACCCCTCTAATTATCTTGGTGGCTTCTTCCAGACTTGCTCCATGTCCTTTCTGTCTTCCTGTGCTGGGGACCCCAGACCTGGATGCAGGGTTCCAGGTGGGGTCTCACCAGAATGGAGTAGAGGGGCAGAAATCCCCTTTCTGTCCCTGCTGGCCACATGGCTTTGGATGCAGCCCAGGACACTTTGGCTTTCTGGGCTGAGTGCACATTGCTGGGTCATGGCCAGCCTCTCATCCACCAACACCCCATGTCCTTCTCAGCAGGGATTCTCTTGACCTGTCCATCCTCAGCCTATGTTGATACCTGTCCTCTAGTTCAACTCCACAGTTTGAACAGGGTCATCTGATAATACCAGGTCCAATCAGGTCTTTAATACCTCCAAAGGTGGATAGTCAACAACTTCCTTGGGTAACCTATGTCAGAGTTTGACAACCCTTATGGTAAAAAATTGTTTTTTTGTGTGCAATTGGAATATCATGTGTTTTAATTTGTGTCTGTTACCTCTTGTCCCATCAGTGGCCACTACTAAGAATAGTCTGTCTTCCCCACCATCATTTGTTCCTATCAGGTGTTTCTAATCAATGTACATTGATCAGGTGCCTTTAAGTCTTCTCTCAGTTGAGGAATCCTGTCTCTTTCAGCCTGTCCTCACATGGAAAAAAAGAAAGAAATTTTTAACCTATCATCTAAAAAATTTTGGAAGGTTTTCCTGAATAAGAAAATCAAGACATTAGTCTTGATCTAGTTTTTCTCATAAACTATGCAATTTCAGTTCAGTGTGTAGGTGCCAGATTAAATCATTAACAGAGTGATAATTTGGCAGTTTTTGTCAAGAAGCTCATCAGAGCACTATGTTGTACATCTGGAGATTTCACATGTGTTTTGCCTAGGCTTAGATGTGGTGGCAAAGCAATGCTATGGTTACTGTTTAAGCTATGTGTGCATTGACAGCTTGCACTGTGTCCAGAATTTCCAGGCTGTTTTGATCAAAAGCTATTGAAACAGACATGAAGATGGTGCAAGGACTAACTGTTGGGAGAATCTGCCATGGTCTTGCTCTTGGTGGGAAGGTGTTGGTAGTGAGAACCACACATTGTGAGATATCGCTCATCGCTAGCGCAGAAACCAAAGTAAGCAGGTGCTAACGTCTATCAACAAGGACTAAGGTAGGCTGTAGCTGAAAGTAGGCATTGATTTGCCTTGCCAAGGAAAACTCTTTCTCCACAGTTTCTCAACATAGAAGTCAGAAGTGACATTTGCTACAATATTACATAATTTTTAATGCCTTGATTTGTGAATCAGCCTTGCTGGGCAATGGAAAAATCTGTGCTGCTTGGCTTGTAGATGGCATTAATTTCCAAAACTTCAGTTAATAGTTTTTGCCCCAATTTTAATGTTTTTTTTTTCTCCTACAGCTGGTAATATTTCTAATTAAACGACACTACCAGTGTTCAGGAAGCTGCCACAACTGACAGAAGTTGCTTCCTGGAGACATCATGATACCCCACATGACAAATGTGCTGCCTTCCTCTGCTCTGTGTTTGCTTATTTTGATCAAACCTTTAAAGGCTCAGGGACTGACATTCCCTAGCCTCACATTTTGAAAAGAAATCAAAACCCTGCAATATATTATGTGCACATACCTAAATCTCTGATCTCTCTGAACCTGCAGAAGATTTGTGGTTGTTCAAATTGTTTCTGAGCATGTTCTTTGTCAGTGCTGTTTGTGGCACTGCAAAGCCTGTGAGCACCTGTCACTGATCAGCACACTTACTGCACTGATGACTGTACAAACCCCAAACAGGAGGGTGCTCTGTGACTCCCAGTCCCACAGATCACAAAGGCACCAAGCTCCATTCAGCCCAGGGAAGTGAAACCACCAAGCACAGGTTTCTGTCTACTTATGTCTTGCTATGCATGTGCTAGAATATTTTTCAGTACATGGTGGTAAATGTTCTACTTATTACAGGAGACACTTTTGTTTGGCTGAAAAGATGAAATTCAGAGATAAATACTTTTTTATAATTCACTAGTGGATATCTGTATCCAGACTACCTGTAAGTCAAACAGTGACATTCTTTCATGAGTCCTTTTAAGTGACAAAATACTTGACCCTTATTTTCCAGATTGTGAACAGTGGCATGGAGAGATTATGTCCCAGCCCCTTCAGGGAATTCATTTCAGTGCAAGTGTGGATTTTCCCAGACTGCAGGGAGCAGCAAACTGCAGCTTCCCAAAGTTTAGGTTAATAATGTCCTACCAAAGATAGTCTTCTTCCTTCATCCACCAGCATTTTTCTACAGAAAAAAAAAAAAAAAATACTAATGAATAAAGCTGCCAGAGCTCAGTCCAGGAAGAAAGATTTTGTTCCATCAGATAAAAGGAATGTCTATAGTCTCTCTCTCAGGGCCTGTCAACTAATCTAAGATAGCAGCAGAATTTTTTATGTGCTACACTATTTTCTAACTAATCTCATTTTAAGAAAAGTAACATAATGAGCATTTATTTGGGGCACTCAGCATACTTTTCTTAAAGCCAGACAAAAAAGGAAATCTGGTACTTGTTTTATTTCTACTTTATCACTTTATCTGACAGCTTGACATAAGAGCAAACACAAGAGCATAGCTCTGTATAAGATATTAATCTTAAATGATCACAAAACAATTTTCTTCTCCAGATTATCTAACACAGTCTAATTGGCAAGGATGGAAACTGTGAACAAAAATAGTTTGGAGATGCTATTATTGTAGCAGGGCAGTATTTTTTTTTCTGGAATCTATTTTAAATGCTTTTATTAGTTAGTTCTGTGGGCTTTTTTTCCAGGTTGCTTTATAAATCTTTGGAAACTCTGAATTCTCAAGTGCTGTCTCCTGACAATGAATTCTGGAACAGTGACCAACAAAAAGCCATACAGCTTGAATGACATTTGAGAAAATTACTGCCCCAGAAAAAGTGCTTGATGAGTGTGTCTCACAGTCTTGTAGCTGGATATTTAAGTAGACTTTTAAAAATAGTGAATTCACAGTAGCCTGGTGGGTTGCCATGATGGCTCTGAAGGTGTCACACTGTGACTCTTTACCATGAGTTTGGGTGCAACAACATGGTAAAAGCTGTAATTACAATTACACTGACATCAAAGGAGAGCATTCAGACATACGTAAAATCTGAGAACAGCCTTTATGAACTCAGTACAATAATTGATGTTTTTTTAATTTGGGATCACAATGTTCCAGACCTGGTGATGCAAGTGCAGTTATCCCGATCCCCTCCTTAATATGTACCAGAAGAAAAGTATCATGAGTAGATATTAAACCATTGGAAAGCCAGTGCTAAAGTGTTGAGAATTCATTAAAAAACAACTTTGACATTTTGACAACTGGATAAAGTTCATTGATTGTATTTTTCTGTTTCTGAAATCTCTTAAGTTTTGCATGTTCCAAATGTCAGGTAGGTTTCCAAAACCCCAGAGCAAAAGAATAACATGTGAGCTTCAAGCTCTCTCTTCATCATGTGTTAAGGTCTTTTTGGCAGTTGAACTTGACTAGAGTTACAGTTTCTTTAGTTTTGTCTGGAACTGCTACTGTGGTGTCTTTCTGTAGCTCTGTATTTCAATGCCAAACTTTGTAGTGTTTATTCCTTTCTATTAACAGATTTATTGAGGGAATATGATGCCTGCAACATCAGGGTTTTGTTTCTGATGCCCCAGCATGCTGTTGACATCCCAAGTGCCTGTAATATATCAACTCCTTCTGGCTCCTTGGCCCTCTGTGCCAGGCACCTCTGGTTGCCTGGGCCAAGGAGCCGGCTGTCCTGCTCTGCTGTGTGGTCATGGCCACCTTGTCCCTTGTCACCTGCCTCTGCAGGAAGGGGTCTGGGTAGGTGCATACAAGTGAGAAGAGTCGGAGAGGCTGGGAGTCCATTCAAGGAAAAATATTCAGACAAATTAATGAGGAGTTGCTATGAGACACTGTCACTGGGTAAGAACCGTGTTGCACCAAGGACCCGGCTATTTGAAGTGCAAATCTCCAGGCTTTTGTAGTCTCATCTATTAAACACCCTAATGACTTTCTGCAGTGGTCTGTCTGCTCCAGACACTGTTCAGGAGCCCCGTGTCTTCCTGCAGGGATTGCCCTTCCTCTGCTTGAGGCATTGCAGGAGCCTGCTGCAGGCTGTGAGCCCTCAGGTGGATCTGTGGGAGCGCTGGAGCTGTGCCAAGCACTGTGGAAAACGGGAGGCACGGAAAAGCGGGGCAGAGCACTCAGACCTGACCCAGAGCTTCCTGAAATCAATGGGAGTCCCTCCCCTCCTGTGCTTGGCCACAGAGCTCTGGGGCGACCCCGATGGGTTACTTGTCTGGAAGCAGCTCCACCTTCACAGAGCCCATGTCAGGACCAACTATTTCTTCTGTTGTCACTACATGTTAGTGGAAAGGAGTGTAAGACACACGAATAACCTGTCTGGATCTGTACAGCCCTGTGACAGTACTGCCTGAATGGCAGTCCCCTCCCTGAGCACGGGCAAGAGAAATACACCGACACTAGCTGCAATTCGGTTTCCCATACAGCAGATGGAGTTTTTTTATTTATAATAGCTCAGCGTTGTGTCAGAGAAAGGAGAGATGCCAAAACCCCAGCCAAAACACTGGAGCCAAGCACCCATGAATATGGGAAAGTTGCCTTCTGGATCCAAGCGTTGGAGGGCTCTGGGAGGCCCACCTACATCAGGAACAGATGTGAGTAATTAATATTTGACTTGAGCTAGCTGATCAATCCTAGATAAATTGCTTGAAGGTTAATCACAAGATTCTGAGTCACTTTTATTTTTATTTTTACCTGATTTCTTGTGGGATTTCTGCCACATGTGAAAGGAATATAAGGACTTTTATGTGCAAAGAAACTACATGGGGTGAATCTCACTGCCACCATGAAGTGTTTGGTGATGGGAATGGTAGTGATTAGGCATCAAAAGGACTAAAAAGTCTGTATACAAAAATATCTGTTCTTGGACAGATTTATAGGGGAAAAAATCAAGAGCTGAATAATTGTCTTATGTGTTCCAGGATGTGAATCAATAATAGTGCTGCTAATTGGTGCCCGGCAGATTTATTCAGATGCAAACCTCTCAGTTTGGGATTTGGGTCTGTCTCATTTCTCTCTAGGTGTCATTCATACCACTGTTATTTGAGGTCACATGAAGCAGAGTTGTTAGGTAAAAGACAGCTGTTTACCAATGGCTGAATGTCAACATGCATAAAAAGAAAAATATCATTGCATCCTTCACTCAAGTGTACAAGTGTGGATTCTCTGAAATCACTCCAGCTGTGTTGGAGTTACAACAGCCAGGTATTTCATCTAGAAAGTACACTGGCATCATTTAGATGCAAAGTGCTGCTCAAAGATAATTCGTTATCAATACATTACAGTGCTCCTGGCCAATTGCTTAGTGCTAGATAGCTCTAAAAGTAAATTATTACCATAGAATATACAGTAACCACTTCAGTTTATGTTTGCAAATTACAATGAAAGCTAGTTGAAATTCCACTCTAACTATAGCTTACTCTATCGTCCTGGGAGTTTTTCTTCAGTTGAAGATGACTTCTGTTCTGTTTTAAGTCTTACAATCTCCATGAATCTTACAGATTTTTTGTTTTGTTTTGTTTTTAAACTATATTGACTGTTGTCAATTATTAGTAAAATCCTGAAATTTGGTACTGAGCTGCAAATATAGAAAATGCAATGATGCCCTAAAGCTCAGACAGGTGAAGGACAGTGGGCCTAAGAGTATTATTCATACTAATGGCTGTTTTTATTTACTTTTTCTCAGTAATATTTGTTGGTCTATCTGTCCTCAGGTACCAAAAATTTTTCATGTTAAATAAGATTTCATAAAAACCTCCACTGAATGAGTGGTTGATCTGCAAGGTAAAGCACTTGTATGTAGTGCCAATGGTAAGTTTGCCTTTACAAAGATCTGTACTTTGCATTTCTGAGGCTGCACTACAGACTTTCAAATAAGGGCATAATCACATTGCTCAAATCACTCATTCTTATCAAGAAGGACAAAATTAGTCATGCTCTGAGCTCAAAGTGGTATCCAACAATCATTTTTACCCCCTTAGCTTTGTATCCAGTTGCACAGCTCTCAAATGTGCAGGCCAGAGAACATCAGGGAAAGGTGGGGAAAACAGTGAGGGAGATGGATGGGGAGCTCCATTTTCTTTATAGGGCCCACACTAAGCACAATATGTCCCTGTGGAGTTTCAACCAGGACAAACCCTCTGCCATCTGTGCTGATGGTGAGGCAGAAATGCTGATATGCCCATTTCACTTACTCCACACCCCAGTGCCCTGCCTGAAGCAATGCCCTGGAGAAGTATCCCTTGGGCTTTGTACATAGAAAGCAGTGACAACCCATTATTTGTGGACAGGCCACCATTTCTTGTCCTCACAATTGTCTCCTATGCATTGCTGGTGTGCCCAGCCCCTGTACAGGGTTGGAAGTTGGAAGTACAGGGTTGTACAGGTTGGTCTACCTGTACAGGGAGAGAAGGGGGGATGTGAGCTTCCCTTGGGTGCTGGGGCTGTGTGTGCTCCCCTCCTGTCATCCCTCATACATTGCCATCCTTTTTCAGGCTGCACAGGAAGAGTTTGAGGGCTGCCAGTGCAGCATAGGACACAATTTGGGGATCCCATAATTGTAGTGTCATGTAGGTATACATAATGGTATCTGAAGCCTGCAGTGGTAAAGCAACATCACCCTTCACTTCGTAATTGCTGAGGCCTACTGGTAATTGCTCTCTTTTTAGAGTCAAGGGATGATAACCCTCACCACAGAGGGCTGCAAGTTTAAACCATTTATTTATACTCCTCTCTGGAGGTATTTGAATCTGACCTCAGACACTCTGACCCTAATGTTCTACACTCTGATTCTAAGTATTAGGAAGTGTAGGATCCAGACAGATTGTTCAAGTTTAGCAGTCACTTGAATTTAGCAAATTGTCTCATCTGAGCAAAATACTTGCATAGTATTATGCTCTTAAATCTAATAATTAATAAATAAATATATAATAATTAATAAATTAATCTAATAATCTAAGTTTCCTGCCCTTCATTAACTGCACGTCATTTTGTTTCTGCTTTGTTTTACTATGTCACATAATTAAATATAACATCTATTTTTCCCAAGCCACTGAGCACATCTGCTACTAGCATATATTTAGTGGTTCTGTTGTAATGGATTCCCAGTCTGGCATGTCATAGAAGATCAAGGCCTGGCTGGTACAACATCAGTAAGTGCTTTAAAGAAAGCAGACAAATCTAAGGATTGCTTATGCCTATAAACGTAGAATAACCAGGATGCGTTTGCAAAAGAGACAAATATGTTTCAGTTTTGTTTGCAGGTTGCTGCACAAAGGTTAGCTCATTCATTAAAGTATCTTAGAAATGGAGAGTTGAGTATCACCTGGGAGAGTTGCTCATCCAGTCCCTCCATGCTGGGGCAGGATCAGTTATCAATACTGGGAACAGACTGGAAGTGAAAGAATATTTTTCTGAGACAAGCAAAATGCAAAATAAAGTAGATTAATTAGAGCTGCTCTGCTTCAAAGGCTCCCTGTTCTTTAATATATTGATCACAGTGTTCAAAGTTTTTCATGATGCTTCCTCCCCCAAAAAATGCTCCTAATTGAATATTGGACTATATTCTGATGAGACCTCATGTAAATTTCAAGAACTCAACTAATTTGTCAGTGTGAAGTGAATGTCAGAATTAAAGGCAGCTTCAGTGCTCAGATAGTGTGCAAGTCTGTGATTTGAACCTTCTTTTTTTTCAAAGTGAAGAAATAAAATTGCAGAGATTCACAAGTGTGGTGCATGACCCATAAGTCAATGTGGAGTTTTATTCACCACTAAAAATTGCTGCAAAATGGAGTAATTTCTACCAAAGTCAACAGAAAGGGTTTGAGATGTTGTTTGAGACATTGGAGTGAGGAGAGTGGGAAAGGAGCCTGAGGAGCTTAGCACATGTGGGTTAACAAAGAAAGATCCCTCAGGCTGCTTGCAGAAGTATCAGAAGTCTGCCTTGGCAAGCCTCCTTCCCCTCCTCACCAGTTTTTTTGCTTTGTTGCCTCCATGAGACAATCTAGGAAGCTCCTCATCATGTAGGAGTTGGGTGGTAGACAGTAATTCCATTGGTTAAACAGGGTGAGGTGATGTGACCCAGGGCAGGTGATTTGACCTGCACACGCTACTTTGAGCTCCTCAGCACACAGGGACAAGGGGCACTATTGATCTGAGACTGAGAGAAAATCTTACTGCAGGTATTGTGGGAGTTGAGATGAAGGGTTAAGCAAAAGAGAGAATTAAAAAAAATAAAAGGTTGGTGGATTCTTACCCTAACAGCTTATTAGCCAAAGCAAAAGTTATTTTAGCAACTCTGTTGCTGAAACTAGGAATTTTTATGTTCCTTCCTTCCACTTACTGATAGCTTTCCAAAGAGAAAGAGGGTCCAAAAGCAGCTGTGCTGTGTTTCCCCCACTCACTGTCTTTTTTCTCACCCAGCCTGGGGGTCGCAGTGGCTTCTTGTGCACAGATTTCTGCTGGTGGGCAGCTCCCATCAGCTGGGGTGGCCTCAGCAGCTGGCTATGAGCTCTGCTGGCCCTCAGGCTCTGTCATGCACTGTTTACGTCCTGGCAAAAAGAAGCACACATATTGTAGACATATCATAGGCACCAGTTTTTTCTGAACCCGAGTCAATAATTTTAGTCAAAAAATGAAAAAAATGGGAGAAGATACCAAGGACCAGAAGCATTCATTTAGACATTTTAATAATGAAAAATATCAGCCTATTTATATCAACATATTCTAGATAAAAAGTTTCTCATTTTCATTTCAAGGGAGCACGTTTTTCATTTAAAATTGATCTGCCTCTAAAAGAAATGGTAACAAAAGAACAACAAAACTGAAACATTGATTTTTCTTTTGCCTGAGGAAAACCTTGAAGTCTGACCTAAAAAAGTTTACCTGGAATTGTTTTTTTTTGTTCTTTTTGGTATGTGGCAATTTTTAGAAAAGAAAACAAAATACTCTGCTGTATTTTTCCCTCATTCAATAGGGGTCTCTATCTTCCCACTCCCACCCACCAATCCAGTTGTGCTAACTCATTTCCTTGACCAGTTCTTGGTGTAACTGACACAGTGTCAAGAAATGAGACAGCCCTTAAGTGATATTTATTCATTATCACTATGTTTTCATCAAATCCTGACAAAGTGCTCAGTCTCTAATAATCCATTTTCCCAAACATCTTCTTGTGCAGTGGCATTCAGCAGAGTCACATCTGTGGCTAGAAGTGAAAAGCAGAAGTCTACACTTGAGTTATAAATAGCCCATAGATGCAGTTATAAATACTATTAAAAATCTGTTTCTTTTCAAAGGCTGGTAATGCTTTTCCCATTAGGGGGAACATTGGAGAAGGCAGGCAGTATGTATTCCAGTGAAAACTACCTGTACTTGCCATGTGAAGTAAGAGAGTACATAACTCAGACCCAGCACTGACCTTTTCACCATGTTACAAAGCAAGGCTTACTTCATCAGCTAAGCATGACCTGAATATATCTCCATTTTATTCCTTTCTGTGTTCTTCTTAGGTAAAGCTTTCGTATGGCTGTGGCTTTAGGGACCATCCAGAGAGTTCAGTTCTCGCTGTTCCTTGTGGAAACTTCTTGTTATCGTGGATTACCTTAATATGCCAGCCTGTATTCTTTGAACAGCTATTGCTAATCATGTAAAACTGAAGAGTAGTACATCCAACTACGTTTTGAGTAGTTACCATAATGAGACTACCATAATCATTAAAATCATACCCTGAAACACTTTTTCTACCTCAGCTGTCCAGAGAAGGAAACCAGGGAGTGTGAACGAGTGAGACATGACTATTTGAAGGGAAGATCTTAAGAACTGTAAATTCCCTTAATAGATCAGAAATATTTATGTCTATTTGGCTTATTTCAGCAGGATAACTGTACTGCATTGTGAAATGGACCACAAGCATCTTAATCTTAGGGTGTTGCAGGGGCCTAGGGTGATTTATGCTCTCATCTAAATAAAAGCCCTAAAATCCATAACTCTGGAGACATCCTTTGCCTCACTGATTTAGTCTGGTTTCCATGAGTATCTGTTTGATGACTTTTGTCTTCTTCCCTTTTTAAGCACTATTCTTCTTCTGAGCTGTCTCCTTTCACTTGTTAGTACTTATCACTTTCTGCTGATGGTGCACAACTTTATTTTTGTCCATGGTGACGTGACTTTGGTGGGAAGGGCTTTTGTCTGTTGTTACATAAGTCTAACAGAGAGCACGAACGAATCTGGGCCAGGAGCTCTGCTCATGAAGGAGGAATGAGACATTAACTGAGCACCACCAAACCAATTGATGTGAATATCTGGCATGGTCTATGGGAAAAAAAATATTCCAGGTGATTCTCTTTAACACAAGCTTGCTTTGGAGTCACTCATGCAGTTAAGCAATTTGGAAAATACTACCTAGTTAGCACAGTAGTGCACAGATGCTTGAATTTGCAGAAGTTCACTGCTTCATTAACTGTTCACTTAGCAATGAAGCTGCAAACAATGCGAATGTTAACATTTCTCTCTCAGCCTCACCTGAAAAAAAATCAAACCTGATCAGCTGTTATATGACTCCTGGATCCCTCTAATTGTTAAAAAAGGGAGTTGGAAAACTTGTCTCTTAGAGGTTATACCAGACTCCAGTAATGCTTTTTTGTATTCAGTCAAGCTGAATTTTGATTATTGTCCAGCTTATTTCCTTTGAACTGCCAGCACAGGCTTTTTGTCTTGTCAAGCATTTAATCTGTGTTTTGCTGATGCCAGAGTTCAGCTTATTTTGCCCTGTGTTTGAAATACTGTTTTCTTCAGAAGCTGCAGGTCACGGACTTATCTACAGATTCTCACAGACACTTAAGGTCAGTTCCTTCCTCTTTTTCACCAGTATGCTGTTGCCATCTCTCGATTGCAAAGCACTCTGTATGTGCTCAGTCAAACAGTGCTGATAAATTTCTATCTCAGTGGACTAAAAGGTTATTTAGTACATTTATATAATGTCTGATCATCCTAGGTCCCACTCTAATAAAGACTTATGCTTAAACTTGGCATCGTGCACTGGCCTCTGCCACTGCTTTCAAGTGATTAATCAGCAAAGGCATAAAGACCTGCCAAAGCATAAACCTTTGTAGATCCTGTGTCTTTAGGTGACTGGCAACTTATTTGATGTTATTTACATAGTATCAGGGTTCAGGTAGCTGGCATAGCCCAGAGGTATAAACAAATCAAGAACTGTAGTGGGAAGGAGGAATACTGTGTTTCACCAATAGTTGCAGTTAAAATGCAAGTCCCCTTTCAAAAAAGAGGACCAGGGTTTGTACATTCAGCAGTTGTGGGTATGGAGGGGGGCTGTTCCAGTTGCATAGAATACTTGTTTAGTCTCCATAAATTTTCAGTGTGGGGAGAACAAAATCCTTTGTGCTCCTACAATTGCCAGTGAACCTGCCTGAATTCTGCTTTTGAACTTTCAGCTTCTGAAGAAGACAATGTATTAATGTTTATTTCCAGTGCTGAATCTCACATCCTTACCCGAACTTCTGATAACTCTGCTAAAAAAAGTTACAAAAATTTAACTTTTAACTTTAAATTTTAAATAAGTGCTGGGAATTACTACAGCTCCTGGGGTGGAAGATCAGTGCACCACCACCCACAAAGGAAGACCAAGCTCTGTAACCCTGCAGTACAGACCCCTGAGAAGACCCCTGGGAGATGAGGAAAAGGAAACCAGCCATACCTGCACCTACCACCTCCTTTTCCCACCTTTGTTTCTGCCTATAAAGTGTGTTTCACCCCCTAGTCCTTGCCAGCACAGCAGTGGCACAAATCTATGACTAATACAGCTTTGCATACTACCTAACTCCAGCCCTTACTAATGCCCTAAGATAGAAGACAGAAGGAAGTTTTGTTTTCAATGAGGATGGAAAAATACTGACACAGGCTGACCAGAGAGGTGGTGGATGCCGCATCCCTGAAAACATCCACGGTCAGGCTAGATGGGGCTCTGAACAACCTGATCGACTTACTGTCCTGCTCATTGCAGTGGGGTTGGACTAGACAGACTTTAAAAGTCCCTCCCGACCCAAACTATTGTATGATTCTTTGATTATAAAAGAAAACAAAACAACCATGTGAAAAAGGTAGGGGTTGAGCTCAGGAGAGCCGTCCTGTGCCCATCGGGGGTGCGGGTCAGGAGTGCCGGTGCTGCGGCGGTGCCGCCCGGGGCTGGAGGCGCTCCCCGCGGAGGAGCCCGAGGGATGCTCGGGGGGAGGCTCCGCATGGTGCCCGCTCCGCCTGTGAGCATCCTCGGCGTGTCAGACAGGGCTCAAACACGCCTTCTACGCAGTGCCCAAGCAGCCCCATGCTACTGCAAAAGGTGTGTCCGTGCTTGGTGAAGTAGTAAAATGCGTGCTGGGCTTTGTAAAACAAGGCAGTATTAGAACAAAGCCTAAAACAGCATTATAAATATCAAATGTAATGCCACAGCACTTGCATTTTTCGCTTTCCAGTGTATTGAAATCTGCTCCATGTGTCTACCCCATTCTTCCTAATGCTGCTCTTTTTTAGCAACCATCTTAGGCGCAGCATTGTGTGAGTGATGGCAGCAGTTCTCTTCCAGCACATCCTTTTAAGTGGCTGACTTTCTTGGCCTTTACTTGGGGTAAAGTCTTTAAAGAAACAGTTACTGCAAGTATTGTGATGTTCATTTTGTTGTGTGCAGGAAGGGTTTTTGTTAAAGTCCACATGAAACCCATTTTCATCAGAGCTTTGACTTCAGGTGGATTTTTCTTTGGTGTTCAGACTGCAATTTCAGAGGGAAAAAGGTTTTTCCTTTTTTCGTGTTTGCTGTTTTGCTAGAGTTAGATCAAGTTATTCCAGCAGGGAATGAACATTTCTCCCCAGGCACCCAATAACGTATTTTAGAGTTCAGGCTGCTGCAGGGTTCCTTCATTCAGTGCTGAAATGTCTTGATTTTGAAATGTACAAGTTTGAAAACAGACACCCTGGTTTGCCTTTCGACAAGCAGGCCTTCTAGGTCTTGCTGCTCTTTTAAAGAAAGTGAATACCAGAGTGGAAGATGGTTGTTTCTTCCTGTGACCACTCTGTATCATCCTGTTTCACTGCTGGTTACAAATTTTGGTGGTCCATATGCAGCCTCCCTGGAGATGCAGAACTGGGGTGCAGGTCTTTAATGATCCCCAAAGCATAATCTTGCATGCTTATTCTACAATCACTTTATAGGAAACTTTTTAAAGCATTAGAAAGAAAATAATCTAGACCTTCATTCTGCTGTTGGAGACATTCACTGGGACATACACTGAAAAATATACATCTAAACCAACCTGAGCTCAGAATTAGGCCTGTCAGTTTGCACTGTGGAGAAGGGAATTGTCCCATCTGGGATGTTCACTCATTAAAGCATCTGGTGTAATGTAGTAATCACTTTACACGATGGGATTATAAACCATGTTTATAAATATGAGCTGTTTGTTTTTGTGGTTTTGAGTCACTGGTTTGATGCTCAAGACCTAAGCTGAAGCACTCACAGATATGAGTGCATGGCAAATGTTATATTAAGCTGTAATTGCTGTCACCAAATGCTGCCTCCACTTCAATTGCAGGAGGGCATAAGAATTATTTTTTTTCACTTCCTGGTGCACCTGACTTTTTGTACCCATTCAGAAGCAACCAAACAGAAAAGCTAAAACAGGATGCCTACACACTTTACAAAATGACTCAATAAACTCTACCAGGCTCACTCTGCAGATTGTAAGGCAGAGATGCCCTCAGCAAGACATAAGTGAGCTCTTCATTATTTAACATTTCTAACATGCCATGAAGCCTTCCAAGCTGAGTAGAACATTCAAAAATGGACCTTCTGGAGCAGCCCCAAGACTCATGTCTGGAAGTTTCCCACCTGAGCATGCTAAATTGGCAGACATGCAGCTCACTTGCAAATCAAGTCTTTTACCCTGTAAAGACAACAGCAGAGTAGCATGCAACAAACAATAAAAAAATTGCCAAAATTCTGCTGCATGTCATATTTGTAGAGATCTTTGAAAATTAATTTTCAATGTTTGCTTGCACTATTTTATTTCCCTAGGGCTGAGTCACTGTCAGGAAAAAGAAAAGAGCTTTTGTAAATTCATTGTTCAAAACAAAGACACTCCAAACTGTGTCCTCTTGGGTTTATAGCTGGAAGAGGAAAGGGAAGAGATGTGCAAGACTGACAATACCCCTCACATAGATTATGTTATTTAGTCACGTGAAGCTAAAACCAGGGCTGGAGATGCTGCCTGTTTTCCCAGTAAAAGAGGGAAGACAGGGATTTTGAAAACTTTCACCCAGTGCTCTGGGTATATGGACTACAGCATCCACACAGCCTCATGCCACACACCCCACTCACTGTACCCTTGAAGACTGAGAAGGCAGAAGAGTTGGGGCAATAATTCTTAGTATAAGTGAATTTCTGTCAGCACTCACGGGAGGCCCTTGAGCCAAGAGAGGAGACATCAAGCAAGAAGGAGCAATGTTAAGAGGGAGCAAAGCCATTTGATCTTTTAGACAAGTTGATAAAAGAAAATCAAATGCTAGGAATAAAAAAGGCAGGATTGAAAGATGCTCATGGCAGCCCAGAGTTCAGGTAAGCATACGGTGGCAGGCAAGGCTCAAAGCACATAATTTCACACAACAGGCACCACACTTCAATATTACTATTATTGACTGCATTGGTAGACAAAATGTCTAATGCACATGAATAAACCACTTAAACTGATGGGAAAAGTCCTGTTCCATGCATTAAAGAAAACTCATTACTCATTTCATAGCTGCACCAGGACCTGGAGGTATAGAGGAGCACCCAGATTTGGATTCCTGAGGTCTAGTGTTGGGTCTGATTTTCTGTAGTGCTCTGCATTACAGCTCTGGGTTGGCCTAAAAACACCTACTAAAGAGGCTTCTAACCTGCAGTGCCTTAAGAAAAAGATGGCCCGTGTAGTGGAAACTTGACTCAATCCACCTAGCAGTTCTGATGATCATCTTCAGCCTAATGTGGTGTCAAGGGAAGGTCCAAAATATTGACAGATATTATCAGTTCCCTTTTGGTTTTCTTCTCTGGCAGCAATGTTCAGACTATTTATGAGAAAAAAAATATCTATCATCTTGTAATTTAGGAACTGACTTTGAATCTCACTTTTCCTCTCGCACATGAATATTTGAATTCATCTTGGAAACTGGTTCAACAGCATCGTTCAGCTGGCACTGATGGCTTCTGAAGTTCATTGTGAGGCTTGACAAAAACAGCATCAAGAGAATTAAATGTCTTGGAAGTGTAAATGACTGTAACATGATGATCTTAATATTGGAAATAAATTTTGCGTGTGCAAGTACATACATATGTAATATTCACACATGCACATCACACATATACAGTAGAGATTAATTTTCAGGGCCATAGTACACATCTTGACACTCTTCCTCCACATACACGTTTTGCTGATTCTTTCCACAAGAAAAAATTTCTCCCATACATGAGCTTAGAATTCTTATTGAATATAAAATGCTGAATTCACATTGACATTTCTGTGCCACCTGCAGTGCAAGGATTTCTGGCAGGAACTGTTAACCAATTTAATGCCATACAGATTTAGTCACAGGAAGGAAAAAATTGAAGCTTTGTATCATGAAATTCAATGCTGCATTTAGAGAAGAGAGAAATTTAGTTACTTGGCCCAGGGGGTCTTTTAAATGTTTTCCTGGAGAAAATAAAGCAAGCCCATCTTTTCTTCAGATCCTGATCAATTTATTTGTTAAAAAATACTTGGAAGTATTTTTTTCCTGTGCTTTTTTCAGTTTGAAGCACTGTGAAATGCCCAGGGAAACTTCTTCCTCTGTCTGGGGCAGTGGGTGGCAAAACCTCTCTTGCTCTGGCAATGCTTGCTGGTGAGAGAAGGACTAGAAAATCATTGTGAATGGTTTTGAGTGGGCACCACTGCCATCACTGCCCCTACTATGTGAGAAGCACCTCCAAGCACTGCTCCACCTCTGGGGCTGGGTGACAACCACCTTCCCTGTCATTACAGGGACTTGCACAAGACACTTCACTTTGATTTCATTCATGTTTCTAGTAAGTCCCTCAAGAAGACAGCCCTAGAAATGAAACACAGCTGAAAGCAATTTCTTTTCCCTTAAATAAAGTCACCATTCCTCCCAGCTGTGGTCTGACTGTTTTTTTGGTGGAAGTGAGGATGGTGTGAAATGCTTCAGGGATTTCTTATTTTCAGGCATAAAAGCTGTCACCAAGTCCTCTCACACAGCTCCTGACACCTGATGACACCACTCATGTGACTTCTGTCCAGAAGGAAGGGAGTTGTAGCTGTACGAACATGGTGGGTCTGGCTGAGCAGGCAGAGCTGTGCAATCGTCCCAGAGCACTGCTCCTGGCAGCAGCTTTCAGTAAATCATGTGGTACTTCTAGGCTAGCTAGCATAAGCTAGCAATAATCTTACAGACCTGATAGACACAGTATCATCTGCAAGAATTTTCCAGGATGTCAGATATCTGTTGTCTACCAATCACCACACCTTCAATTTACTTGGGCAAATGTTGTCTTTAAACTTCATTGTTTTCCAGTTATAAGTCCTCATACGTGTGCCCACACTGCAGCTGAAACTTCTGTTCTCCAGCTTTGCAGCTGGAGTCCCTCTCTCTCTCCCCTAAATGTGGTGCAGAAGGTGTCATGTATGTTTGCATTGGGTCTGAGAGAAATCTCTTTATATTTCCTCTAAGATCTTTACTCCAGAACTGCTGTGATCATCATGAACAGATATCCAATCTGCTCCTTAGGGAGCAATGACATACTGCCAAAACCAAAAATAGAGAAGAGGAATTAATTTTGTTTTGTGTTTTTTCCTCTTTGATGAGTCTGGGGTGTCCAGTGACAGAATCCAAGGAAAAGGCCTGAAGATTGTGTCAGGGGAAGTTTGGGTTGGATATTAGGAAAAAGTTTTTCACCCAGAGGGTGGTTGGGCACTGGAACAGGCTCCCCAGGGGAGTGGTCACAGCCCTAAGCCTGGCAGAATTCAAGAAGCATTTGGACAATGCTCTTAGGCACATGGTGTGACTCTTGGGGATGGTTCTGTGCAGGGCCAGGAGTTGCATTCAATGATTCTGGTGGGTCCCTCCCAACTCAGTGCATTCTGTCATTCTGTGATATGATTCCCTTTTCACATCCTAGCTACATGCTTTTCTCTTCAGACTTAAAAATCTTAATTTCACTGAAACCTCCGGTTAACAATCTTTGTGCAGTCTGGGCTGGAATACTGTATGGCAGAGTGATGGACCACGACAAATGGAAAAAGAAAATTGTATTTTTCAGGCTTAAACATGGTGCCTGGAAAAACTATTTGACACCACGGTCTGCAGAGCTGCTGGAGAAAAGTGTTCTTGTGCCCAGAGAAGTATTCCTAAACTGCTGCTGGCCACTATTAAAACTGAATGGATTTTTGGCTCTGAGTAGAGTGAATACTTGGTGACAAGTGTTGCTGACAGCTTTTAGGTGTTACAGCATTAGAAGGAGAAGTAGTTCTGAGTAAATGCTTAATTCACAAGCTAGATCTATCTTGTTGGATAACTGGAAGTAAAGGGGATTTATAAGGAAAAATGTTATGAGTCTGGAGGCCTTGAGGAGATGAAGGGTGGCAGGATGATTTTTCTGTCAGCCTTTCAGGTCCTGTTCCTGACTGTGGGGACTTTATTTTCCAGTTTCTTAAATATTGTTTTAATGAGAATAACTTTTTGTCTTACTTATAGTATGGTTATGTTGCAATTACGAAGTCTTAGTTTTCATTTCTGTCCAGAGAAAAAAGGAGTGGATTTGGTTGGTATTTTGGCTGCTTAGAGGAGGATCACAGAACTATCAAACCTAGATTCTGACCACAGTTTCATTCTGCAATAAAATAAAATACAAAGTTCACCAGTGACTAAGCAGAGAAGATTTCAAATAATGTTCTCTTCCTTTAACTGCACTTATTTTTTATGAAAAAAGTTTTTCCCATCATTATGGTTTCTGAGTTGCCCAGTCAGAGA